>NC_090879.1:21750365-21785365 GCF_036669935.1 Montipora foliosa
CTTCTTGGCGAAACCCTGGACTTTGACGAAGAGGAAGATGGAAGAGAGAAAGCAACGGGCAGGGGCACAGCCAACGGGCATCGGGGGAGCCCAGAAAGGGTACGCGCGACGCCGCGGCAAGACAGCTGCGGACGACAACCAAACGTGGGGCAGGAAAGTGAAGGGTGCGGGGAAAGCGGAAATGAGCGCCGAACTTGTGGAGGCATGAGCTGAAAAGACATGTATTGTTGGGCCGCTGCGGGGACAGCACACAGAGGCATGAGTGTGGTCAGAAAGTGGAGTGAGGCGGGACGAGGAAGAGGCATAGGATTATAGCAGGGGGGGGACCGACAACGTGCAACCCTAGATGGAACGACTGAATGGCGTGAGAAGGGGTTTGGCCCGCTAGCTCAAGAGGGAAGGCACGGGTTGGGGCCGCCTGGGCGGAGACCAACTGAACCACCGTGTGGCGGAAAACGGGACGCCTGAGATCAAAACAGGCCGCGACGAACGTGGGGATCATGGAGATGATCGGAGCCGCGAGGAAACGAGAAAAACTGCAGTGGGGGCATGGTGGGGGGCACCGACTCCCAAACCACAATAAAGCAAGAAACCGAGAACAGTTGGCGGAGTAAGAGAAAGGATGAGTCAACGGTCTATCTCAATGGAAACAAATGTAAGCAGTATGCTAACCTGATTACCCTCTCTTTGGCGTGACCTAACTATTGGCGAAAGCATGGACAAAAAACAAAATTTGTGTCTAGTTGTTTGATTTCGGCTGTGCCTAAATTTTCAAACCAACATTCATTCTCAGCTACCAGTGATTGATCCTGTTTGGAAAGCAGCAGACTTGTAACAAGAGTAATGAGTGGTGTACGTGTAGGGAATGGGAGAACTCGTTCCTCGAATTCGCGAGCTTAATTTGTCTTTCCAAAAATGCTTGCTAATCGGCCTTTTTTGTCCCGCAAAATAAGGACGTAGTTAGCTTTTAAAATCAAAGAGAAGGTTCGGTTAGTAATAAAACGAAAGTGCTCCCGATAGCGTGCACTCAACTAAAACTCCGGAAAATATCTGGTCTAGAATTATAAAATTAGGAACTACGTTCTTAAACCGTATTTTGGGGTTTGCAACCCTTCATAATTTTGCTAAGTAAACCATTCATCAAAATACGTCTGATTTCATCCCCCCCCCAACGGGATCCAGGTTCATTCGATCAGCAAGATAAAGCTCCACAGTCGCAGATGGGGTCAGCCAACGGAAGGCGTCAGTCCGGAACCAAAGGTAACTCATCCGTGAGCGGTTATCGTGAAGATGCCATGGATCGATTATAAATTATACAATTCCCGTGTAAAAATGATTTAAGGAGCTACTCTTTTATCATGTTTATAGAAGTGCTGGCTAAGCTTTAATTAGCCGGATTTAAACAGCAGATGACCTGTTTCTTTGGTACAGGAAAATCCACAGTTAACCTCGAGCGGTCAAGAAGAATTGATCGAACTAATGAATATCAAAGATGGAAACAGGTAAGGACACGAAAGGATCTTCTGAAAAACGCATGCAAAGGAGCCGTTAGTCTTCTTAAGGACGACATAAGGACAAAAGGAATCAACGCACAAGACTTTCAAATACGTTTCCAGAACATTTCTGATGGAAGTACGCACTCGTTGCCTATTGACAATACGGATTGTGAAGTGAAGTATCTGTGAGATACTTTAAATTCGAAAGCAGCCAATAGCCTACGATATCAAGTTGTATTTAACACAGAAAGAATTGTCAGTTTGAGAATTTTAAGAAATTGAATAACCATTTAAAAATAATCTTGTAATATTCTTATGCACTGGATAAAGCTGGTTTTCGGTACCCTGCATGATTAATAAAAACAACTATTTGGGGTTGAAAATCATGAATCTCAATCTGCGGAAATGATTGATATCCTGGTCGTCTTCTTACTGCTCTTGGTTAGCCATAGCAGTTAAGGCCGAAAGTCCTTTTGTCCTTTTAAGTCGCCTCCACTGTTTGAAAAAAATAGCATAAGCCGCCTTTGTGGTGCAAATAGAATGGCTCCGTCCAGAAGCTGCGGTGAAGATCCGCGAGCAAAAGCTTCAAAGCAAACAGCCTCTTATAGAAACTTGAAAAATTCAGGAGGCTTCAACGAGATTGGAAACCATCATACTCCATCCTAGCTCGGTTGGCACAGCACGCAGTGGTACCAACATCGCAGAGGTCATTGGTTCAAATCCGGTTGAAGCCAGCCATAAGAGGCAATTGCTTAAATTATCCCGAGATAAATGAAAGGATCACTTCTCCCTTGTTTCTATAACCCCCATTTCAATCACACATCCCCCTTAATTTACAAGAATGTATATTTTGCAACCATAATTATACACCATGAGCATGCAGTGCAATATGATTGTTTTTGTCGTCACATCAATGTTGATAGGGAGATTGTGCTGTGATGATGGCAGCTTAGTACAAACTGCTGCCACCATGAATGGGTGAATCCACCCAAAGATTACACTAAAACCTGGGAAGTTACCCCTGCTGTTTAGTAAGAAAAACTGATTGACACCACGTGAGTCAAACCAAACATTTTTTCTGAGTATAAAATTTTCAAAAAAATTCAGTTTGGATCGATTTTAATAAGATTTAAGAAACTTTTTACAATCAGCACGCAGCCTGAAAAAGAAAATCCGATAAATTACCATTGCATAGATCTCCAGTACAGTTTAATGGCTCTATTATTCTTCAATTAAAATGTGTGAAAGTTTCGTTGAGATTATAGAGATTTATCAGTTACTTAAAACGGGAGATTCATCGATCCCTGACTCGAACCCAAGCTCAGTGTATTTGGGCGCCATCTGGAACTTTGAGGAAGACAGGATAGAGAAATCCAATATGGCGGCTCTGTCTGTTGCCTCGTTCCCAGGGCCTCTCTTCTCTATCGAAGTTTTCAAGACGGCTGTTTACTGCAGACTAAAAGTGTACGCCAACCAAACTTGTGTCAGGAAGCCAAGAGATAAAAGGTTTCGGTTTAGTTTCCGTTAAAGGGAAAATGATACGCTGAACTTTTCAATTCATCATAGTAAATTTAATTATCCAGCTTTGGCCTCTGCTGGGCATCAAAACCAATTTTAAAACTATATTTTTTCCTGTGATAGTATATCCATATTATTGCAGCAATTTGTTTCATGCAACTTTCACCTGTATAATTATTAACATAGGATAAGGTTTTTCTGCTACCTGGATGGGCGATGCACTTTTTTTGACGTTTTCTGTATATAGGGTTGCGTAATCTTTCCTACATGTACCATGGAGATTATACTCGAGGATCTAGGAAGCGAAAAAACTTCGGTGTTTCATCCCAAACCGCACTGAGTTAAAACAAGAAACCTATACAATTTCTGAGCTATATAAAGAATTCAGAAACCTTTATTTTCGTTTTCTTCCTACATTGATCAAACTAATGAATATCAATAGGAAACAGGAAGGGCAGAAAATGATTATCTGAAACGCATGCGAGGCCAGTTCTTCTTAAGGACCATGACGAGAAAAGGAACCAAGCACGCTCGGCAGAAAATTTCTGGAACAAGCACCCACATGATACTTGGCTGCAACAGCACTAGACTTACCAACTAACTAGTGCCACCGTGGAATCTGAAGCATCGCTGTAATCTGTGCAATGAATTATTCAAAAGTTAAAACAACCGGCTAGGAATGAGTGACATCTTGGTCGCCATCTTCCTGCTCTTGGTTAGCCAAAAGTACAAAATAATGCAGGTGCTGATCTGCTAACGCGGTGTCGAAATTATCCACGGCAGGGGGAATAAATCGTGCCTCAGAAACTTAAAACAAGCGAATAATTCAAAATTATATATAACAAAGCGACAAACAATCATAGATGGATCAAATATAATCCAAGAAGAAAAAAGTAAAGAAATCATTTATTAAAAGATATTAGTCAAGAGATTATTTATAATATATTTTATTAGTATATCTCATTCCGTACATAAACATTTTTGTTTTACTTTTTTTTCGTTTAGATACCTCCTACTTCAATCATAGTAGCGTGGGACGGTTGATTAAAAGTTGCGGTATAGGGCCTCTGTAGTTCAAAAGGTGATAGTGCGACTGACTCGATAAATTACTCTCCAAGGGAAAATTGCCATGATAACTAATTGAGTTATCCACTGGATAGAGAATTTTTCGGGAATAGCGCCATCTATGTCATAAATCTAAAAAACTCTTGACTTTGCCTTAGGTTTTGTAAATGGAATACAACTACTGCGGCACATCTGTCAAATGAAGTTGTGTTTTTAGTGTTACTACCCACAAGTAAAATTAGAAAAAATATCGATAGGTTCTCTATCTCATTTCTACCTCATGGTGTCTGTTTGATAAGATTAAAACTAAGGGAATGATACAGGAGCTGGAGATCGAGGAAAGTGAAATTAAACTCGCCAGGTAGAGAATCCTGTGTAATCAGTTCTTTCCTTAATCTAAATTACAAGTAATCGCTAACATTAAATTACGTTGGGTTAACGGTATATTTAAACAGGCTAAGCGACATCTTCCAGCCTCAGTTAGGTGACAAAGAATCAAACTAGAGTGAAGAAGGCCCGATTTGTCAGGTTAACAAATATGTTTGCTTTTCTACTGTGTTTTGCATTGATGATCATGCGTTTCCAATCCACCCATGGTCAGCTAGCAGGCAGCCTTTTTAGGGTAAACGGTCGCTCAGATGTTTTAATAACAAAGTAAGTTTTCTTAAAGTTTTTTTTTTTCAAACACTCATGACCACCTTTCATTAATCCCATTCCTTTCAATTCTGACGGTAAACCCTTACCCAGCGAGCAGAGTCTCGAAAGAGATATTTTTTTTCCTCGTAGATTCCAGAAAGTACCAAACGATGGAAACAAGGACTTCAAATATCCAGCAGGAGGCGCACAGCAACCCCGGTTTCAAAGAAACATTAAAAAAGTGGGTTTGTTGCAGATACCGTAGCTGTTTCGAAGCGTACAGAGAATAAGAATGGAACATCGGAGTGGATAAGACAGCGATTGAATGAAATACTGAGACTGAACAGGAAGTTTCATTATTCTTGTAGTATTAAAACCATGAAATTAAAGACATTTACGAAAGGATGTCACTGTACTTTGTTGGTATAACTCCATCAGACCATCTTATGTAATCAAACGTGTTGTCTGCCTCACTCGTGAAACGTTGGACATCAAGCCCTTGGCAAATGGGAAAAGACCATTTTCATGCTCGTGAACATTTTACGCATTAAAAAGAAAATCTATCCTTCTCACATTCTCTACATCATACACCTATTTTACCCCCCCAAAAATTTGCATAGGCATTGTTTTCGATATTCAGTTCATGTCCCAGGAGAAATTGCAAACAATGATTATGCAAAATTTGTGGGGTTAAAGATTTGAAAAAGAAGATAATTAAAAATACAAGTCGTTTCGCCAACCTCCAGGGGCCAGTTGCTGGAAGCCTGGTTAGCGCTAACCGTTGGTGAAGAGGTATCAAAACCTATAGGTTTCCGTGGTGTTTAACGCTGGTTAGCGCTAACCATGCTTCGAGCAACCCGGGCCAGTTCGCTAACAAGTGAAGTCGTTTCGCTAACGTGTGCAGTTGTTTAGCTAACAACTAAAAGTCGTTTCGCTAACTTATTAGGTCAGATCGCCAATGCTTCTGATTTACCAAATTCGTTTCAGTCAATACAATATCGTTTAAATTGCTCCAAATTTATGAAAAGAGCATTCACGTAATGTACTCGATCACAAATTCCGGGAATGTGTTCGGTGATGCTCTTCAATTTCAGTTCCAGCTTGGTGGGCCAGGTTTGATGAGAAATCTGAACTCACTTCCGCTTTGAACTGAGGCTACGGGCTCGTGCCATACCACCCACCGAATCAACCCGAACACGGCCTGAAACAATTAGTCTCCCCTGGGAACTGTATGAATTGAAATGTGAATTCCTGTGTTGAATATTGCTACAATCCGCGGCTTGTTTGCAGACATTCTCGACACCTAGAATCACGATACTGAATGGTTCCGATCGTATTTCCGAAACTATGGTCTATTTATTAGTGTCTAAAAGACTGGTTTTCGAGATAAGACAAAGCAAATTTATTGAAAGTTTCAGTTCTCGAGGCCTCATTCCTTCTACAGATGGTCTATTTCCGGAAAGTTTGAAAACAAAAACCCAATATGAGACCGGATTAAACCTTGACGAAAATGCTTGTCCTTGTGTGTAAGTGTCATTTAATTTAAATAGATTCCAAGAAACGCGCCAGATAAAAATTTCGCATTTCTCGCGGTGATTTGAATCAGTGAACACAAGAGTGTAATAAGAAATGAAAGGGAAAAAAAAAGCCCATTGCTCCCGGCGAGGCTCGAACTCGCGACCTTCGCATGTCATTAGCTAGCACCTTCGGGCCCACTGGCCAGTACTGCTTATAAGTACGACGCTCTAACCGACTGTGCTACGGGAGCTTGAGCTGCCCAATGGGCGATTACAATACTATTTAATCCATTTACATGAAGTTTTATCTTTTTGTAAATGCGCAGAAGGCTGGTAATGAGTGTTTCGGCCAATATGGCGACTGAAGTGAAATTGCTGTAAAGATCATATAAGACGACCTAATTTTGAAAAATGTCGGACTGTATTTGGTTCTGGGCTGGTGTTGGCAGTGCTGCCTTGTCGACCATTTTCTATGCAGTGTACAAGAACCGAGAGGGATCAATTAGGAGCTTGAAGGTATAAAGCGCTTATAGACACACGTTGCTTTGATCAGTATCAATGTCGTCATTATTCTGTTTGAAGGATTTTGGATTTTTTTGGAGAAATCATGTACTCTAAGGCCATATTCCTGATCTAATGAGATCACCAAGGGGCTATTTACACTAAATAAGGAATTTTTGTTGTTGCCAAGTACTTATCATGAGTCTTGGATCTTCCTACAGTACTTCTTAGCTTAGCTAAGAAGATTCTGTCATGAAAAAGATCCATGGATTTCTATGTAGCACTGGGACAACTGTTCAGGAGGACACAGAAATTAATAGAGCCACGTAGAATGATCTGCTTTCTAGGTACTTCCTTGAGGTAGCCATCCTCTCTTGATGTTATATACCTGCCAAGTGTCTTGCCGAAGGCTTGATTGTTATATGCCGGCGGATCAAAAACTTCGATCTCATACCTGCTCACCCCTGTGTTCCAACAATGTTACTATGAAAAATTATTTCTCGCGTCTGTTGGATTATTTTGTGACATTACAGCCTCAACTGACACAAATAGAGAAAAAAAAATTAATAATTTAATTAAAGTAACATCTATAGCCGGACTCATGATTTCAGAGCAGGGAAAGAAAAGACAGCGGAAGTGATCATACTGTTGCTAAAATCTCAAATTTCATTTGGGAAACCATTGGAAAAGAGTTAATTAAAATGTAAAATGTCTGCACATGTTTGGAATATATGTTTGAATTTTATCACTCCCCTTACAAAAAAACTCACTCTCTCCAGATAAAAATGTCATGCCTTTGACCCCTCCCCTCCTCCCCCTCAGAAAGTTAGAAGGTATACCATTTTAACATCCCCAAAAAATTATATTCTCAAAAAGAAGATCTAAGTGCTGGCACAAACCCCTCCCCCCTCATCAAAAGTACTTTCCTCTAAACACAAAGCCAAGTGTGAAGTATACCAATTGGCTCTCCCCTCAAGATATGCCCTTTCGTGGTCATTGGGTACGTTATATTTTATCTAAATACCCAAAATGCATACTTATGATGGGTATGCAGAGTTGTCATTAAGTTTTGAAGCAGGTGTAACACTCACGATTTAACCCGTAACATGTAAATACATGGGCAAAGGCCATGTAAAGGAAGGGCCCGAAGGGCCTGAGGCCCTGGGGGGGAGGTCTCGGGGCATGCTCCTCCAGAAAATTCTTAAAATTAGACCCTCGGAAATTCATTTTCCTGCACTCTGAGGTGTAAATTTTATACTTTCTCAATCAAGAAGTGACGCAAACAGGGCAAAAAGATAAACTTCACAATGAATAAAGATAAACCAAGCACATGTAAATGGTCATGTGTCACAAAACCATGAAAAATGGTCAGCGGAATCCAAATTTTATCTAGTACTGTGCATTGATAATGATTTTGTTACTGAAAATTGCATCAGAATCCAACAACAATCGATTGGGGATATTCCCCAAAGGTTTTTTCACGGAAAATGCTTGGATTTTTACCAAAACACATCTTAGA
This sequence comes from Montipora foliosa, assembly GCF_036669935.1. Classification (NCBI taxonomy): domain Eukaryota; kingdom Metazoa; phylum Cnidaria; class Anthozoa; order Scleractinia; family Acroporidae; genus Montipora; species Montipora foliosa. Next base: position 21,758,618 of record NC_090879.1, read on the forward strand.
ATCAGGAACACAGACAACACAAGGCAGCAATTATATTTTCTTTAGAAGGTAAATGTTTAAAAATATATCTCAATTTGTTTTGCCCCGTGAATAAAAATTCTGTTGCAACCATCACCCGTAACAATGACTGGGCTTAGCCGTAACAAATTTTTACGGGTTACGGCCCGTAATGACAAACCTGGATGCATCCAGTATTTTGGCAATTTTTTTATAGACTCAGGTCAGTAACTAGAGAAAAAATCGGTTGAAATTTAAAACGATAGAATTTGCATAATTTTCTTTAGGATGCAGTAGAGTTGGAGATTGGACCAAAACTGTTTCACACATTAAGGTCAGCAGAAAACCATACCATACCTTACGGTGTCATCAGAGGAGAGGCAAGACCTGTAAAGAGAAGTGATGTCATTAGAAGCCCTCATGTAACAGATGCTATTGGATTAATTCAGCGTGTTAAGACGCGCGAACATAGGTCTGAATGGAGTAGAACAACTAGACTCTGGTATGATGGATTTTATTCTTGACTAGCACAGTTAAATCCTCCACTGTTTGTACAGAAACTGTAAAAAGCTATGTTACAAACATCACTTTTTCATGTGATATTATAGACCATAATTTCTAAATATCTTTTATTCTTTTAGATTTGGCACATAGACTTTCATATCAAGATTAATTTCACCATTTTGTGTTCCTTTTGTTCCTTTTAATTGTGAATGGAGATTTAAAAGCAAAGTAATACAGTCCTTGAGTTAAAAAATACAAGAATAATTTTTTCTTGTGCTTTTTAAATTCTCTACAGTCAAACATGTAAAACAGTCATTCACTTCAATCAGTGTACATTTTTGTACCAGAACTAAAAAAAATAATACTGTTTACGAGCCAAGTGGCCCATCAGAGCCGGAGCTTATCCCTGTTTCTGTGGCATGAAGCGACTAGGAGTATTTATACTCCTCCCTGGATGGGATGCCAGTCCATCGCAGGGTTACTCCCAGCATTTTGCTGGTACCCGTTTATACACCTGGGTGGGGAGAGGCACCATGGGAGTTAAGTGCCCAAGAACACAACACAATGTTCCTGGCCAGGACCTGAACCCGGACCACTCCATCCAGAGTTAAGCACACTAACCATGAGGCCACGACGCCTCCCTTTTTAAAAAGATCAATTTTCCTATATTTGGAATAAAACATTTAAGTGATTTTCAGTTTAGCCCTTTCATCTCTGAAATGCCCCCCTCCCTCCCCTCCCTCCCCTCCCTCCCCTCCCTCCCCCCCCACCCACTCAATGAGTAAAATCTTGGGACATTAGACAAAGTAAAATCTACGTACTACTTCTGAACCAAAGTCTTATGAAGTGCTTCAAGGCAGGTTTAATTTTTTTGCATCAACAAGTTCAAAATATGCGAGAATTATGTCCTAGCAGTTTATAGGGATGATTGTCACCAGAGCTTGGCAATATTAGCACTATCCTTCGCTACAATACTATTGTCTCTAACTTTGTTTGAAGCTGAAATATGTGAAATATGTGCTGTGAAAATGTCGGCCCTTAACCTAGTTTTAAGAGACCATATTGATAAATGGCACCCAAGAAATTATACTTTTGTCTTTGTGCTAATCATCCTCACTAGCCTCAATTTCGAGCAAAAATTCTTTTGAATTTTGTTTGTGCTAACGAGGCTAGTGATGATGATCAGCATAAAGACAAAAGAATAATTATTAATAGCCACCATTTATGAATATGGTCTATAGGTTGCCTCCTGCAGCTAAGTGGTATAGGATCCTGACTTGGAGCTGAAACCTTAAGAATGATATAATTGTTAGAAGCATTAATTTTTTGTCAGTAAATGCTCTTGACTTTATCATCCATTAGGTTGTCTTTTATTGTTTGATTTCTTTAAATGTGCAGGCACAACATAGAAAGAACTATTAGTTCCAGTGCTACATCTGTTCCTTTCTCATTGGTCAGCCATGGAGTCCTGGTGAAAGTCTTGGAGCCTTTGTCAGCACAAAACCTAGAGTTAAAAGTAATACATGACAAGTTTGAACCTGTTTCAAGCACTGTTGCTGATTCCCTGGTGCAATGGGTCACTGGTGACAAGACAAAAGGCTTCCAGACAGTTGAAGAGATGCTCCCTGTTGGTATAACGTTAACTGGAATTGGTGAAATTACCTTGAACGAGGATGGCATTGTGATTGGACCACCTAAATGTGGACTTACGTATATTCTCTCTCAGTTAACTCTGGATGCCATTATCAGACAGCTACAGTCTGGGAAAAGATTATGGAAAATTCTGAGCTCAATCTTTGCATTCAGTAGTGGGATTCTATTTCTAGTTTCACTTTACTTTTATTACAAGAGGCAGCATGACAGGGAGGAAGAAGACGACCTCATCAGGAGAATGCAACAGGAGATGAATGATTTTCCTGGGGTCGAAGGAGGAGTTCAGCAAGGGGCATGCATTATTTGCATGGATAGACCACGTAATGTGGTTATTTTAGACTGTGGTCACATATGCTGTTGCTTGGAGTGTGCGCGACAGGTCAACAACTGTCCAGTTTGTAGGCGACTTATTGCTAGACTTGTTCCAACTTATCACAGCTAATATTGATTTTTGTAAACATTAGCACTACACAACACGCGGCAAGACTGGCATTTTTTTTATTTTCACACATATATAACATTACGTATATTAGTTAAAAAGTCTAACTTGTTTGTTGATCATAATAATAATAATGGAAATAACAAACTTTTGTCTTTGGCCTAGCTTTGTCATCGTGTTGTATCCTTAGACAATCTCTCTCTCTCTTTTCCCACAGATCTTTAAATGGGTACCATACTCCTGAGGGTAAAATTGCATTAGACTAGCATCCCATCCAGGAAACAGTAGCAACACTCAGTCACTTCATGCTACAGAGACGGGATAAAGTTCCCAGTGGCTCGAGTGCAACTTTGCCTACATCTTCGTAATCACTTTGGAGTTCTGTCGTTTTTGATGAGAATGTAGCCCACCAGCTATCCTGTTTCCCATTTAGGATTCTACCCATAAATAATACCTAGTCGTTCTCAACATCCTGATTAGGATCCCATTCCTTGTCAAGATCCTGATCTGGATCTTAGGGTTTTCTTACAAGATCTTAAAGAATATGAAGGGTCTTGAGGATCCTTTAGGATCCTGCATAGGATTTCTACCAGGGAATTATAGCCATTTGGTATTAATAACACTAAAACATCTGGAAATGTGACTCCAATGGCTGTCCAATAAATTTATGATGGTAGGAAGAATAATAAATGTTGCACATGCTCATGTTTCTTATGTAAAATCTCTGAGGGCCAAATATTATTCTATGAGATCTTTTTAATTACTGAAAAACACTCTTCATGCAATGGAAAGTACTTGCAGGGAGAATCATACACCTGGCCCCAGTTGTTCAAAAGGTTGATACATTATCCACCAGATAAACCACTATTCATTGGATAGTGCAAATATTGGTTTCTCTATGACTTATCCACTGGATAGTGATTTATCCGGCAGATGGTGCTATCCATTGTTTGAACAACTGGTCCCAGTTGTTTGAAGGGTGGAGCGTGCTATCCACTAGATAAATCACTATCCACTTAATAACTCAATAATATTACTGGTTTTACCATTGTTTATTTGGTGGATAAGGATTTATCCGGTGGATAGCGCTATCCAGTTTGAACAACTGGGGCCTGGGGCCCGTTTCTCGAAGATCACGAAACTGTACGGGCCAATTTCGAGTGTTACAATTCCCTCTGTATCTCAAGAATGGAGAGGATTTAAGTCCTCAAACTTAACAGCCATTTTGCTTCTTTGTTCCCTTGAAAACATGTCAGAAGATCGTCTTTCCAAAACAAGTTTCACAAATAGACCTAATCGGCTAACTCAATGTTGTACCCAATTCAAACTTCCGGGGACTAAGATTCTTTGTGTATTATATTTGCATGATAATGTAGGGTTTCGACAAAACACTGACCCCCGGTCAACTGATCCCCTTACTGACCCCCCTACTGACCCCCTAAAAAATCAATGGGAAAATGAATACTGCTTACTTAAGCCTCAAAAACCCTTTTTAAACAGCATTGTTCAACAGTATTTAAGTCTAAGCACCCATTTTAAAAAGGTTAGTTTTCGATTATTGTTGTGATGGCCGATTACTTCATGTAAGGTAACCTTTTTAAAATGGATGCTTAGACTTAAATACTGTTGAACAATGCTGTTTAAAAAGGGTTGTTGAGGCTTAAGTAAGCAGTATTCATTTTCCCATTGATTTTATAGGGGGTCAGTAGGGGGTCAGTAAGGGGGTCAGTTGACCGGGGGTCAGTGTTTTGTCGAAACCCTGATAATGTAGCATTCACATTTAAATGATATGGAAATACCTGGAACAAAACGTTTCATTCCCAAAGGGGTTGAATTGGGTACAACATTGAGTTAGCCTATTAGGTCTATGGCTTTTCGGCTTGAAGAGTTTTCTGGACTTTCGAGAAACAGGCCCCTGGGCCCCAGTTGTTCAAAGGGCAGATAACTTTATCTTTTACGGATAAGCCACCATCCAACCGTTTCAATCTGTGAAAAGATTTAAGTATTTGCTTTGATATCCGTGAATATGCCCACTTTGTGTATGTTAAATCTGGTAATTTATAATTCATAACAGTGTCACACTGATCACTCAAACAAGCTACTTTCCTGCTTTCCAAAAAACATGTTAATCATTGTAAGATAATGGAAACAAACTTAGTGTGTTAAATCAAAAGGGATGAGTGTGCATGTTACTTTGGTCAAGCATGTAAGATCAAGAATACCTCGATAATATTAATGGGAATAAACAAAAACCAAAAGTCTGGATAAGGGGACCACCTTAACCACATGGAATTTCTCCCTAAAATTTCTCCAAAAAAAGCGCCTCCATAAAGACAGAAATACCCCTAAAAAACGAAAAAAAAAAAAGGGTTTAGGGTTTAGGGACTTGCTCAGCTGGAACCCAGGCTTTCTCCTCTTTTTTGTCGTTCCAGTTCGTCATTTATTGAAAGTGCCTGGGTTCGAAGTTGCGGCCTACAAAAAAAAAAAAAAAGGTTTATCCCTATCTTGTGTTCGGGCCTCCATCCTCACAAACGAGTGTTTTAATGAGATGCCAACATACGCTCATCTTGACCGGTATTTGTAGAAATCAATCTCGATTTCCTGATCGAACGTAACTTTGCGTTGTTCAAGACGTTTTGTGCAGTCTACATGACGAAAGAAGGTCTTATCAGCGGATGGACGGATGTTTTCATGTTGGACGTCAAGGATTCTCCACATAGCACAGCGAGGATACGTAGGAGAAAAACGCAGTCTTCAAGAGTAGAATGTTTCGGATAGTTTATTGTATTTTTCAGACGTAAAATATCGTTCCAAATGGTGGGCCAGTATGCCGAAGACTTTCGACGTTCGCATAACGACGTTGGACGCGGAGCTTGAGTTTTCTGTCGAGGTTGTAATCTTTCAGAATGTTTACAAGCTTAGCCGGGAATTCGTATGAGAATGTCCTGTTTCCTAGATTTCTTTAGTGATGTGACAATTTGTTATTTATTTCTGCAGAAAAAATGCACAGGGAAGGAATTGTTTGATCTTATCGTGCGAACATTGGGTGTCCGCGAGACTTGGTATTTTGGGTTACAGTTTGAGGACAAGAAAGGCGTCGGTTCTTGGCTTAAATTTAACAAGAGGGTAGGTACAACAGTGAGGAGTGGAATTTCGATAATGTCGAGAACTGATAGAATTTTCACCCCTCTTGCATACAATATTATATGGTACAGTATGCCGAAACAATGTAATGGAACGTGACTATTTCCAGTGTTTGTGTACTGTATGCTTTTTATATTTGCATATGAATCAAAATATATGAGTTTTCTGCCATGACGTCTTTTGTTTTCACACCAACTTTGAATCTAGCAAACTAAAAAGAGTATTTATACAATGTAAGTCTCACATTGCAAATTGAGGGAACTCCGTCAAAAAAGCGCTGATTACCGGTATATTAATTTTGAAAATGTCATGTATCCAAAATGTAAATGCTGTAGGCTGCTATAATAACCTACTGAGAATCTAAACAAAAGGTAAAAGCTTTTAGACATTCTAATAGTGACAATTTTAATTGCCTTTTGTCGGCTGGCGGTCGGTAAAAGGTGTAAGTCATTGTTTATTTCCCCTCCACTTTGTGTTTACTTTTTCTCATTTTCATACGAATATTTTCTTATATAAAAAAATTAAAGATAATTCCCTATCATGGTTTGGAACTCTTTTTATTGTTGCGTTCTTGTGCCTATTATCGGTGATGATAGACTATATTACATCATTATCTCACAATTTAGGGGTATTTTGTAAAGAATGAAATTTAACATGTTAAATTGAGTGATGAAAATGATGTTCAAATAATTATCATTGACTGATTTTTATCATTATCGAGACTTGATGGTTTGCAAGCAATTTTATTTTTCAGAGTGTTTTTAAATTTCAGTCATAATGATATTTTATTTTTCGAGTAAATGTATGATGTTTATGAGATGTGTTGAATTAGCAGGCAGTTTTAATATTGTGTTGCTTTTATTCATATTTTGATCACATCAAAAGAAATAATTTACAGACTTAGATTGCATGCACTTAAGAAGGCTCGAAATAGTGTTTCCCTTTTTCACACAAATAAATAATTAATATTCTGTTCTTCGATATATTCAGGTTAATCATATTAGGACGAAATTGTCCAGGGTATTATCAGTTCAGTATCCATCAGAGATTTCTCACTTCACATTTTCTTCCAAAATATCATTACCGTGGCAATGATATAAGGCATTCCTTTGAGCCTTAAAATCAGCATAAATTGTCTTTTTTGAAGAAATGGGATGGTGAAATCTTCCCAGAGAGCATTACCTCATAATGTTACAAATAATCTCTAAAAATGCCGTGCATGCATTCCTAAAGAACGTTTTCACAAGAGAGGTCACTAATATTTAAATGAAAAAAATTTATGCCAGTTTTTAACAGAAACGCAATTTTTTCAAGTATGTCTCAAATTTTTTTGTTCACCTATTAAGAAGCGGAGCAGTGACAGTTAGATTTATCTACATACAGTGTACATGTATACAAGTTTATATTTTAACAATAATTTGTCAATCAGTGTGATGGAGCAAAGGGACGTTAAATATTACATCAAGGGAGCCCATTTGTATCTGTTACCATAGGTTTTGATGCAAATTAGAGCTAGAAAGGAAGAGAAATCTTTTGGAGGGATTTCTTGAAGCTTACAGTACCATTATAAAAAAAAATTGCTATTAAGAATACAAATTCAGTTGCCGTGAGTGACACAGAATTTTCAGGTTTCGAAGTCAGTAGGATGGCTAAACTTTTTTGGTAATTATCTGGGATAATGGCCTTTGTCCTCAACCATGCTTATAATAAATCATCCCAAAAGGAAGAGGTGTCTTTGCAAATTAATTATTATGCCAGAATAGATGTGAAAGATCTTCAAAGTGGTTGCCACAAAAGGGCAAGTCAGAGTTGCCTTTAAAACCACTTTGTGTCAAAAAGTTGTTAGTCTGGAAAGTTTTAATTAAAAACCTAAAATGAAATTTAACTCGTTTTGTACTCTTGGTACAAGTAAGTGCTAAAAACCTACCAGTTGCTGCACATAAAATGATTGCAAACAAACTGTGCTGTTGTCATGATTTCTTATGCTGTAATCTTTGATCCATACTGTCAGTGTGTATTGTATGCTCCTAGCACCTACAGTACAGTGTAACCTGTTGCAGACTGTTATATCATGAAAGAGGGCAAGATCTCAGGGGAAAGTGGAAGAAAAAAAAAAGGATTAGGGACAATCTGGACAGCGGTCACTCCTGAGTAGCTGCAGCTGCTCGTCTTTGCTAACAGGAAAACCTTGAATCTGCTGTTCACACATCAATTGACACCTCAAATGTCCTAGGATGCCCTCAGTTGATAAGTAAAATCATCTGGCATCAGAGTAAAAATCTGTAAAGTCTCACTCCCAGGAGTTAATGGATTAATTAAGCACCTACATATTTTTTTCCTTGTGCTTTCCTTGTGCTTTCACCTGATTGGAGATTCAAATTTTTTAAGACTAACTTTTGATTGTATCACTTACACATCAGGTTTTAGATCAAGATGTTCCCAAAGAAAATCCAGTTAGTCTCAATTTTCGTGTCAAGTTTTATCCTGAAGATGCTGCTGAAGAATTGATGCAAGAAATCACACAACACTTATTTTTCCTTCAAGTTAAGGAAGCTATTCTGAACATGGACATTTTCTGTCCACCAGAAGCATCTGTTCTCTTAGCTTCATATGCAGTCCAAGCAAAGGTACTGTATATACAGTGTACATGTACTGTGTTCACCAAATTTGTTGTAGAAGGACCAATATTCTGGTCTTTAATCACTTAAGGAGAACACCCTGCTTTTGCAATGTGATCTGCAAAAATTTAATGGTCATCCTTTTGAGTCTTGTCAGATAAGGATGTTCAATTGTCAACACTGTCTCGTAACACCTTTGTGGGACCTTAAATACATGTATGATTGACTAAAATTCTACAGCCCTATCAGCCTGACTTAATGGTGTGCTTTCTTGTTACATTTGCCTACCAAACAGTGAAGCTGATATCTTTCTATCCCAGGCTGTTTTAACAGTCTGTACTCCATGTTATGGCTCCTTTTGTGTCCAGTTCAATACTTGGCTGAGGGGCATTCTCAATTATAAATTCACTTTAATTAACATGTTTACTTCACTCACTGATCAGCCCAGCATCACAGTATCTTTAGAAACTAATCCCATTGCTGGCCTGTGAATCAAACTTTAGTCTGTTGATTTAAAGTGTTTAACCCCATGGTGGACATTTGTGCCTTTCATATTAAGACCAGTTTTCCTGTAAGCAAGTATCGTAAAGCTCTTGGAAGTGGCTGGCACTGTCAGTATTGGTGTGATCTGAAAAGAGCAGGAGACTACACTGTAAGTGCTAATTCCTCACAAGGATGTGGGTGGGCATATCAAGACACTTTGAGATAAGTCCAGATGTAGATGCACAACAATATTATTGATAAGCATTACAAAGTGTCCCCTTGCTCTAACATCACTCATCCCTGGGAATACAGACAATAAGGACTTTAAGATACACGTACTACGGACTACGCCACTGTCGCGAACTCACAACAATCAATAGTCGTAAGAGTTTGCGTAGTCAGCAAAGGCGGCAAAAATGGGGAAGAAGGGCAGGAGGCAAAACAATTTATTCTATCAACTTGAAGAGAATTATAGTTTCCATTTCATTTTCCATTTCAGTTTTGAACCAATAAGCATTTGTAGTGGAATGATTTTCATGTTGAGCAGCATTTTGGGCAGAATAATTTGGAAGAGTTTTGGCAGTCTTGAACAGTTTGAATGAAAGTTGCTGCCAAAGGGCAAATGAGGGAAACCATATATAATTATTTCGCTTAATTCTATCAAGTGAATAGGTTCTAAGTCAGTAGTGTCACTTTATATACTACCTCAGTACTTTAGCCAATATGCATTTAGTGTTTGCACTCAGTCTCTAGATTTGGTTTGTGGAATGCCTGAATTTTTTTTTTGATTCCTTGAACTCAACTCGCTCTGCTGGTGGTAGTCTGTAGGCATCGTAGAAGGGCAAAACTCTTCTTCATCGATTATGTTCACTGTCAAACTATATAAAGTCTTTTTTGGAGTTTTTGGAAAGACGTTTGTTTGTCAATAATTTGTAAAAGTGTGCACTGCTGCTTTGATCATACCACATATTCTGTAGTCCGGTAACTTTACTTGGTATTTTCGCACCATCAGCCCTGCACTCGACCCAGTGCTTGAGGAAGTTCACACGTTTAACAGCAGTCAGTAGTCCATAGTTGGTGTATCTTGAAGTCCCTAATTAGTGTAATTATAAAGTGTCTCCCAAAGTCCAGTCCTCAAGTAAAGACAAACCGCAGCATTTACATACATGTACCCTCACCAAAAAATAAGGCTAACACTTACACTTGCATGTTGTACCCATTGTTGGAAAGGGGTAGCAAAAATTAATGCTTAGATTTGAGGGACACTTTGTGTTGGATATCAAAATTGGGTGTGCATCTAATTACGTTCATTTTAAGAGCTGTAAGTGGACGCTTGCTGCCATGTTTGTCTTGAGCTGTCCACCAAAGCAGGTTAGTCAGAGCCTGTGCAAAAAAAAGACCTCCTAGTTTTCTTGCTCTTTTCTGGTGAGGTCACTTGTCCACATAAGGGTCTCTTTCTTAGTTGGATTTTATGGAGCATTTCACCGGGGGTCAGCCTGCATTATGTAGGAATATTTTAGCTCAAACCTGCTCCGTTTGCAAATTGTTTTTTCACTATCATGAATTTTCAAAAAACCTCTGGGAAGAAAAAGAAATTCCTACCATGGGGGTGAACTGTAGGCAAGGGGTTCATGGCATCTTGGTTAACTGTCTCACACATATCAGGCATTGGTACTGTATACAGCAGGCTTGTTGAGGGCAAGGTTAGTTTCTGCAGTCACAAAGTAAATGTCTTGTCATTGATTTTGTAGCAATGCAGTTTATGCAAACAATTTTTTGTTTAGTATGGAGACTATGACAAGGAGTTTCACACACCTGGCTTCCTGGCAAATGACCTCCTGCTTCCTCAACGGGTTGGTAAAATTAAGTTAATGTGAGGTACATCGCATCGTCAATTTGCTGACCCTGTTTGTTTGAAGAGTTGCAATTGCTATCCATCATGAAAGGTTGTTTAAAGTTACGCAGCGGTTAAAATACTATCCAGAGTATAAAATATAATCCCAGTTGGACGTTGGCCAGGCCTTTACTTGCATTGTAGTTCTAAGTGCTCAGAGTGTGCATATTCAAGGCTTTGCAACTAAATACTGAAATAGTTGCATGCACTGAAACTGTTAGATTGTGATGACTTATCCATCGGATAGAGTTATCCAGTCTTTGAACAACTGGGGCCAAGTAAATCACGACCCAGTAGACAACTCAATTTGTTTGGACAGATCTAATAATAATCTCCTGAGTAATAATTATTGATATTTAGTGCTATATACCTTTGAACAATCACAGTCAGAAATAAATATCTTACTAACCTTGTTTTCTCGGTCTGTACTGTAAGTTACGGACCGAGATTTTTCCCGTTGATTTATGGCCCAAGTGCGAAGCGCGCGGGCCATAAATCAACGGGAAAAATGAGGATCCGTAACTTACAGTACGGACCGAGAAAACGAGGTTAGTAAGATATTTATTATATCTCTGAGATTAACTGGTGCGTGGGCAAGGAAACTAGTCAAAGTGAAGCGGAAGGTTCAACTGCCACAAAGAATGCCTTGCCAAAATCTCAAAAACTAAATCTTCTTGGCTGTTAAGTTTGAAATAGTTGCTTGCAAGATTCAAACAGTTTTCAGTACAAGTTTATGCAACAGAAATGACATGAAAAACTCGCTAGATGATGTTTTGTCGAAATTTTAAATTTAGCGGGCTGTACAGCAGGCCGTACTGTAGAATACAGCCCGATAATTTAGCCAATTACAGCACGCGTACTATCTGAGAGATATAATAATTATTTCTCATTGCAGGTTTTAATCTTCAAAAGTGTCTTTTTTAGTTTTTATGGTCTTTTTATTCTCAGGGTTAACATAGCTGTTGTGATTGACCAATTTTTTTCTTCTCTTTGTTGACAATTTTCTGCTATTTTTCAAGCAGTTTCGGTGCCCAAGGGAACATTTTATTATGTTGCATTTTTTGTGCAAACAATGAGGATGGCTGATCCATAGATTGTAAAAAGAAAACAACATATTTACAACTACTTTAGATTTACTGGTTCATATCATTGCCTTTGAAATGCATATTGTTCTTGAGCTGGCCTTGATTGGACAAAGTACTTCCATTGTGCATGTGGTTTCGCAGTACTTAAATATTCAAATTCCTTGACTTAGTGATCTCTGATTAACAGTGTATGTATATTCCCAGGTACTTGACCAGTATCAGATGACTTCTGACATGTGGGAAGAGAGAATCACTTCTTGGTATGCTGAGCACAAGGAAATGAGAAGGTTTTCTATGTACATTTTTTTGTAGCATACTGTTGTACAGCTAAAGCAAAATTTAAATATATCTTTCTTTTCTAGACTTAAGCCTTTTTTTTTTCATTGTGACAATAGATATAGTTTACGTCATAGAAAGTGCTTTGTATGGGGTTTTTGACACAAACAACGAGTGAATAAAACCCCGTACAAAGCACTTTCTATGCCGTGAACTGTTTATTACACATACAATGTAAGACGAGAATTTTCATTAAAATAGTTTTCTGAATGCAAATTAGAAACAAAAACTCACTAACAATAGAACCAAATGCAAATTTAATTTAATTCAAAGTACGATTTGCACAAAATGCACGAGTGATTGGCATGGAAACGCCTTTACGCTATCGTTGATTGGTTATACTTCCACATGTGAAATAGCTGTACGCCATTCTGATTGGCTGTATAAGCCTTTTCCACATGTGAAAATAAAGTGTATAGATTTGTACAAATGAGCTTTATGGAATAAAATTCTCATGTTATGTGTAATAAATCTTCATTTGAAATAATCTACCTTGACCCATTGACCCCTAAACTGCCTGCATTGAATCATCTGGCATTTGACATTTAAATGTATTAAGTCTCACTCCTAGGAGGTTAAATATTGTCAAGTAAATACCATGATTGTTTGTCCTGAATTGTTAAATAACCTTGTTCATTCTTTGTTGTACTATATACCTTTATTTGTGTTGCTGCTGGGCATTAGATACCTTGTCGTACACAAGGCTGCTGCCTAATGGTTACCCAGTCACCTGGGCGCCTTACTTGCGAGCGCGGGCAACCAAATTTCTGAACAAGTAGCCCGAACGGGCACCTAACTTATCACAAGGTGATTCATCCTCACTTTTAATTGATTAATTCTGGGCTCTTGAAAAAATTATTCAGGCTACTAACTTTTAATGTCGGAAGCCCGAAAGTGCTCCAGAAAAATTTTCTTAGGCAGCAGCCTTGGTACACCTACCTTAGTGTTAATCTCAAAATAAATAAACAGATAAATAAAATTGGGGAAGTTAATATTTATAGGGAAGCTGTTTGAATTTGGGCTACCATGTTTTCATTTTCTTTGCATTAATTTTTGTTTTAAGGAGAGAGATGCTTGACCTTAGGATTTGAAATACATGTATTATACCAAATGTGGGGCATTGGACCCCTTGTTTAAACACAACAGTTTGCGCTTTTTTCTCTTGTTTACCATGAAAGGTGCATTTTTTGGTTTGTGCATGAAACCAAACAGCTCTTGTCACTCTGTTGTTTTCGTTCTGCATTTGCAGCACATTCTGTTGGGATGCTGTTTTCAAAATGTTATAAATAATAATCATTATTATTGTCTTGGTGTATTTTTTTGTACAATCATTTTAGAATATTACTATGTTTCCTTTTTTAACTTATGCCAGAGATGAAGCTGAGGTGGAGTACTTGAAAATTGCACAGGACCTTGAGATGTATGGTGTGATGTACTTTGAAATCAAGGTACATGTATGCACACTGTACACAGCTTGAAAACATGACTGTAGCTGTACATGTTTAAGAGACGCTATCACACAACTTAACTGTTTTCTGTCTTGACTCAACGTAGTATGGTAGCTTGCATTGCTAACAATCTAATGGGGGTGATAATAATATATTTTGGTGTGATGAACTCTGCATTAAATGGTGTTTTTGAAGGTTTGAAAATATTTGTCAACTTTTCCAAATGGTGATGCCTTTTTTGTTATTATGGTTTCAATCAATAATAATAAAAATAAAAACAACAGTAATAATAATAATAATAATAACAATAATAACAATAATAATAATGATAATAAAACACTTTTTTTCCTTTCAGAACAGAAAGGGAACTGACTTGTGGCTTGGAATTGATTCTCGTGGATTGAACATTTATGAAAAAGAAAACAAGTTGAATCCAAAAATTTCCTTTCCTTGGAATGAGACAAAGAATATTTCATTTCACGATAGAAGGGTAATGTTTTTCAAATGACAGGCATGTGAATGATAGATTACAGTAATGAGAACACTTGATTCTGATGCATGGACCTTCTCCCTTACTTCTCTAATTCAATGGTTTTTGTTCCCTAAAATATTTTTGTCTACGTTCCCCTGTTCCCCAAAACCATTGAGAGGGCCTCATAAATCCCAGTTAATGGAGAATTTTAATTTCCAACCTTGGTAAAAAATATGAAAGGCATCTGATTATTTGCATACATGTGTCAGTGATTAGTAAAGAACCAGACAAACTTACTTGTAGCTGTGACAATAAGTCCAGGATTGAACCCAAATAGGATGCATACTTAGAATCCTGGTGCTTTCGCTGTTACTCTAGTGTGCTACTTAGTTCAGTTGTTAAAAAAGTCACCATAAACTTATGTTATCTAAAGTTTATCATTAAATTGTCTTTAGTTTCAGATAAAACCTGTTGACAAGTCATCTCCAGATTTTATATTTCATGCTTCAAAACTGCGAGTCAACAAAGTGGTATGCAAAATTATATGCCTAAAAATGCGAGGTAACAAACCTTAACACATAAAGATCAGTCACTAAGTGACAAAGCAGAGTTGCATAACACCCACCAAGACCTGTACAAGTTTTCATTTTTTCTTTTCTTTATAGTTTTAATATTCAATCAAAAATACTTTCACATCTTTTAAAAGACGAAGTGTTCTCCCCTTTCCCCTTGAGTTTTTAGGCACCTTGTCCTGTTGCCGCCTTTGATGTGACGTCATTCGTCCAATAATTCTCTACTATGGAATTATGGTTGACTTGCATGTATAATTTCTCACATGGAACAAACTCGAATACCCAGATGATTATGTTAAAACAGAGAAATAGATGTATTTTTCAATGAACAAGTTGATCTTTTTTTTTTTGTTTTTTTTTTTTTTGCACAGTGGGTACGGCACTTATTACAAAATTTGAGAGGAATAATAATGTGACTCATCTACTAAAGAAAAAGATCGTAGTTTATTATTTTTTTTAAAGGGCAATGCTTAAATTGTTTCTTTCAAAATGTTTTCATTAAGTGCCACATATACAAATCAGAGAACGCAAGGCTCACTTTAGAGCCTTGTTTTTAAATAGTGCTTTTGATAATGTGTGCGAAGTCACGGTTTTTCAGGCAGGGTAGGGGGATGCCTAACTTGTTTAACACGTATGTTTTTATATGTACCATTTTTTCCAACAGGGGGTTAAATCATGTCAATACGATGTGTGGTTGTTGATTCAAAAGACTTGTTTCAAAACAACGACAAGGAAACATCGCATGCATTTCTCTCAGTTGTTTCTGTTGAATATGACAACTTTTTTTTTTCTTTTTACAAGATCCTGGACTTGTGTGTGGGTAACCACGAACTTCACATGCGGAGAAGAAAACCAGATACAATGGAAATACAACAGATGAGATCGCTGGCAAGAGAAGAGAAAATGAGACGACAGGTCAGGGCGGGCCTCGGTATCATTGACATTTCCTTAATTTGTTGTGAAACACCCTACCTCTTTGTCTCTCACATGCCTCTTTTAGGATGGCCTTTCCTCTGTTGGCGTGGCGGTGAGCTAAGAATGATGGCTGTATTTGCAGGCAAGAAAGGTTGCCGCTTGCAAGAGGTGGTCCCAAAGTGGGGTTTTAGTGTATACAGTTCGTAAAAGTGTTAAAGTAGAACAAACTCGAAAATTGGGTGGGTAAGAAATTTGGGAGGAAAAGGCGATTTGGTCATACGCAAATGTATATTGGCCATATACATTCAAGGTGGGCTTAACTCTTGTCATATTGACTGTGTTCTGTGTAGGTGCTCTCGTGGTATGGAGAAACAAATTGTAATAATCAATTTATCGAGCGCTGATTTTATTGATTGGGTCTAAGCCCCCTGGCATGCTACATGTACCACGGCTTGGACAAACAGTGCGCTTTGGACCAATCTGATTGGAGATCATGTTTAAAATGACTGATAATAAGCATTTTTTTATTGCAGATTGATCGAGACAAGTTGATGAAAGAAAAACAAACTCGTGAGGATGTTGTCAAACAAAAAGAAGAGCTAGAGAGAAGAATGATGGAATATCAAGAAGAAGCAAGCAGAGCGAAAGAAGCGTTGGTAACTCAATTTTCCATACAGTTGAGTTCGATTGGTTACCAGGAAACAGAAACTATTTTAACCCCTTTTCGCAAGACCCTAACCTTCAGGCGCGCGATTGCAAAACGCGTTTTTGGTAGATCCTTCCCCCCCCCCCCCCCCTTTCTTAAAGTAAAGAAAAAACGTCCAATTTTAAGAAACTAGAGAACGAAATGAGGATATTTGGGCGTCACTCGGTAAAAGCAAAGGAAAAACGAAAAGGAACTTTTGAGCGTCTAGTCGTTCTAGCGCTGGAACACTAAGAGGGGACACTGTAAACCGAAATCAACAAATTTTAACGCAAACCAAATAAAGTGTTAGTATTCTTTTATGCTTTGATTTTCGTCGTGGTTGGTCAGGTACAGCTCGAATTTTCTCGTATACAGAGAATATAGGCCTTCTTTGCAAAATTTTTTGCGGCAAAAAGTGTCCAGTAATATTATCGTCAACAGCACCTTTTTAGCAATTTCGCCAGTCGCAACAGATCATGCATACATTCAAATGAGCCAATCACGTCGCAAAAGGAATCAATACCGCGAGCGCGGTACGTGGAGAACGCGAGCGATTAAGGTACATTTGGTCCTGCTTTCATCTTTAACTGTCTGAGAATTTGGCGCAAGATTTTTTAAACCAATCAGTAGGCGACAGCACCAGCACAAGTTACTTACGTCATAATGAAAGACGCGTTTAACGTGAAAAGGAGTGGATGTTGAAGGAGGAAGTTAGGTGCGATAACGGTGATTGCCGTTTTTAACATGCAGTAAGGATTTGAAAACCTACGTCAATAGAATTCAAATCTTTGTAAGTTCAAGTTTCTTTAAACCAAATACTGTCTTGCAGTCAAATATTAAAGCAAAATCTCTTGCGTTCTTCCTCATTTCTCTCTCAAAGATCAAATCTGAAGAGATGGGAGAGCTATTAGCAGAGAAAGCCAGAGTGGCAGAAGAAGAAGCAGTATTACTTGGCAAAAAAGCGTCTGATGCAGAAGAAGAAATCAAGCGACTACGGATGTGCATTAGCAGGGTATGCTGAGTATTAACTTCATTTTATCCCCGCCTCCTTCCCCCCCCCCCCAAGGTTGGTCTGAGAAAATGGACTTGTCGAAGGAGGGAAGTGGTCCTCGCACTTATCTGGAAAATTAAATTAAATTAAATTAAATTAAATTAAATTTAATTTAATTTAATTTAATTTAATTTTAAAGTTAAATTTAAGCAATTGTCTCTTATAGACACTTGAAAAATTCAGGTGGTTCTAACGGGATTCGAACCCATGTCTATGTATCCACTCAGTTTGGAGCAGGTCAATTTGTTGGGCTAATGTGTTCTCGTGAGAGGACTCGATAAAAGAATTGTATATATTTGAAGTACGGGCTATAGACGAAAGCAAGGATCATTTCTCTCTTTCGTCTGTAGCCCACTCGTGAAATACATACATTTCTTTCGAAACTGACTTGTGTTGGGATTGCTTTGGATTTTGATTTTTCGTAATTACTGCGTCATCTGGAACCAAAAATGGATCCAATTTTCGTAGGATGTCTATCGGTGTCATCAGCCGCACACAGCGCAAACCGTCGCATGCATAACCTTCGACGCGAATGGCAATTGATATTTCATGTGAGAGAAATGTTGAACTGGCTGACAACACGTAGCCTGCTTAGGTAGAACATGCAGGATTTTCGATTTTTTGGCCGCGCGAAAAGTGGGGCGGTCTCGCTCCACTTTTCTCGCCGCCAAAACATCGAAATTTCACGGAAACGGCTTTTTTCACGTTTTTACCATACTCAGCAGTCTGGTGACGAAAGAATAGCCGTCGAGAGAAGAGCTCGTGAAGTAGCAGAAGAACGATTAAAAAGAGTTTTACAGGAGGCGGAAGTGGGGTAAGAAATATAGCATTAATATAGCAGCAGCTCTTGGTGAGAATATGAAGCTGCGTATGCACTGTGAATCAAATGTCCAGAGCAAAGTAATTGCTTGCCCAATCACAAAGACGCGGTAATTGAACTATTTAACAATTATTCCACGAGTGCGCGTTGGATATGAGATGATAGATGGCGCGTAGCGCCGAGTTGGCTATAATCCTCTCATATCTAACAGGCGCGAGTGGAATGTTTGTTTTATGAAAAAACACCAACAAATTATGAACAGATGTTCCCTATTTCATTTTGTAAAAACAAACACTGCTATTTTTAGATCATGGTATCATAGCTCATATGCCATGATGGCTAAGCCAATCAGAACTCTAGAATTGCATTATCCAATGATCTACGTTTTTAATAAATGCAAATAAACACAGCCGGCCAGAAGCACAGAAAAACGCGACCCGTGTGTGCAAGTCACAGTTTCCGTGTTTTTAATGTTCGGTGAAGAAGAAAAACCAGTGAGAGCTACTCTTTTCAACTGAACTAAAAAAACAGTCAGGAGCAAAAGAAAAGTTGTGATTTGCTCACACGGGTTTAACTTCACTTAGCGCCGGTGATTGGCTGCAATAACGTCCTTGGTCTTGGTTCTTAGAGCGGTTTTTAACTGAGTGTCGTGAAACAAATATGAAAGTAATTCGACCGATCACAGCAGTTGCAAACAGTGCAATGAACCAACTCAAATTCGTAGCAATAGACCTTGTTCCAAAATGGCCGTCATTTAAATAATCTTTTGTTTTTATTCAAATTAGCCCTTGATGCCTCATTTTTGAGCTTAAAATTCAAAACAATATTTTTTTGCCTTGAACGAGTCATCAAGGTATCATTTGAATAAAAACAAAAGAAAAACAATAAAAATAATCTCGACCCCAGAGCTCTTCTCTTGACTGAGGTAGAGAAGAGCTCTGGGGAACCCGGAATCAACGTGTCGTCTCATTGGTTTCCGTGAAGAACAATCAAAATCGTCTCTAATTGGTGCATTCATGTTAGCACGATGAGTGAGCAGGCGCCGTAAGATTCAAATAGCCAATTTTTGGCTATGAGAACCCTACTGCGCATGTTCTCCTACATAGAGTTTCCCAGAGCCTTGGGTCGATCCGAGGCTCTGTTGACGAGAATGGCAATAGGCCATTTTCGATATATCAATATTCACACATGGCTACGACGCTTCAAAATATGGTTAATAGGCCAGTTTCGTATTCTAACGGTTGGACTGGATCTAGCATTAAATGGAGGCTAATGCGGGCAAATTAATTTGCATTTGAAAAGATTTGCCTGCATTAGCCTCCATTTCATGCTAGATCCTATCCAGCCGTGAGAAAATGGCCTATTAGCAACTATTCACCGAAGTGGAGGTGGCTAGTGGTGAATTTTGACCATAAAGTCTCGTAGCCATGCCAGCCAGAACTTGATATTGATATATCGAACTAGGCCTATTACTTTCGACATTCATTTGAAAACTGCTCTTATCACTCAATTAACAGTCGCTGTAACAACCACTACCATTACGTAACCATATATGATATTTAATTAGGGTTAGTAAAGTATAACATGGATAGTGAAGGTAGTAATAAGAACTGAAGATGCGTTATCAGCAACTAACCATTTAGCAAAATGTTCCGAAAAGTCTGTTAAATTTTTATGCAGAATAGTAACATTTGAATTGTATGAAATAATGACAGTGACTATCTCCCCGCTATACATGACCTTAAGAGGTAGACTGCAATCTGTTTCTTGCAGAAAAAGGGAAGCCTTAATACTGAAAGAGGACTTGATGAAATCACGGCAAGCCGAAAGGCTGGCCAAGCAAAAACTTGTGGAATTTACTTCCTCACCGGATTTGTTTTCTGTAAGTAAATGAGTTGAACTTTAAAACGTGGTTTTTCAGTTGCCGAATCATGCAAAGGAATAACTTTGTTCTCAGTTGCATGTCCGTAATGCACAATGTTAATGTTTGCCAGTGCTCGACTTCAACTTTTTAAATCGCTTGCCCTGGGACTACTTGAACTGAAAATCTACTGTTACTGTTACTGTTGCTGCCCCCTTAACGCCGCACGGCGCTGTTGGGGCCCAGCAGATGAAGCAGCCTCACGTACAAGCCCACGCCAGCCATCGCGGCAGCCGGCAGCCCTGGTAGCCTCAGCGAAGCAACTAGTCCTGAGTAAATCTGTGGTAGTCCTTCCTGATTGCAGCATGGCAATATTATTTGCAATATCTTTTTACAATTAAATTTCATTGATGTCATCATGAAACTTCGTTACCACTGGCAGAGAGCCAATGAAAGAAGAGTGACAGACATTAACCAGGCTAACCCACAATTTAATAAAGTAAAACACGAGTCAGACATTAATGTACAGTGCCGGTACACTTGAAAAAAATGTGTTACATTTGTGTCAACTTTCACCATCATGACTTGTAACCCTGCTGGCAGTAGAGCAATCAGTGAGGTTAGCCACGGGGGGTTGCCTGGCGTTTAACATTCAGGAACAGGACGTACATCAGATCATCCGAGGATGATTCATAGGCTACCAGCTAATAACAAATTGTATTTGAATCAACAAGGCTGGAAATCCAACACTAGTCCTAGTAGTATGTATATATATGTATATATAACCTCAACTTTGTTTCGTCTTCTCGCTTAAGTCCTCGCATTGGACTATCTGTTTTCGCCATCGAAACGTTGCGAGGAACGCATCGAAACAACATTTACAAGACGTGTATTTTGTTTTCACCTAATGTATTTTTTTAAAACATTGTAAAAACTAATTACAAAGTAGTTACTGGTCCTGTGACCAGTGGTTCTAAGTTTCTACTAGTCCAGAAGCATTTTGCACTAGTCCAGGACTAGTGGACTACCGCTAAGGTCGAGCACTGTTTGCTGCGGAATTTGTCCCAATTCCATAGCGCGAATATGAACTCTATCTCTCTGGGCGAATGCCCTTGCGTCTGTGAGATGACGTGTTCAAATATTTACATTTTTGCCATCTCCTTTTTCCGTCCGCCGCAGTTATTGCGGTGCAATCTGTATCGCTTTATTTTATATACACAGCTACGACCAACGGCAAGTGCCGTTTAGTTCACTTTAGTTAATCCACGATTTTTAACCACTGCACAGTCCACATCGATATACAAAAGCGACTCCACTGCAAGCCAATTACGTTCATCTGTCCATGCCAAGATCCTTCCACCTCTTCAGTTTATTAACAGCGTCGCCTGTCATGAGACTTCTTTTGTCCATTGGCATTTATTTCGTAGAGATTAAAAGTTTTTTATTTTTTTTGTGGTTTTTACTAGGCGTGGACTCTCAAGCTTCTTTCGTTTTCTCTCCAAACTTCTCGCGTGCATCCATAACTCGATAGACTCACGCTAAACATGAAACAATCCTTAATTGATCATGAAATTTCTTCTCCTACCTCTTGAAGGCTTTTATTCTGGAACAAAATAATTTACCTTGGTTGTCTTGTGTCACGGTTCTAGAGATACAGTGACCCCAGGGAAATAATTGCCGACATCGACCGCAGTGTGAACCAGTTGACAGATGGCGAGGTTAATCAGTTATCACGAGAATACGAGAGGGAAAGGTACATGTATTTTGTGTTTTTTTTTTACTGCATTCGGTTTTGACATAAATCAAAATTAAAGTAACTGAAAAACAAGATGTTGAATGAATCGATTAAATTCGGAGTTGTTGTGATTAGAGACAGTAACTAAAACCGTGGTCGTTGTACAGCGACATGAACATGCAACCACCTCGCTTACACAGGGTTTTCAAAAGAAAAACTGATAAAAATTGTATAGAGTACTGGGTGGCTTCCCTCAACAACCATGAGGGCTGGGGGAACAAGTAAGCCAATGACGCTTTAGCTTGCGAGCAGTCTTCCCCTTCGTAGGGCGAACGAGAAAGGGTGGGAGGGACAGGAAGAGATCTCTTTCTGTCCCTCATACGGCGAAGAGAGAGCGTGCTCGCCGGCTTATGACAATTGGCCTAAAGAAGTTTTTTTACGCGAGGTCAGCTGCGCCATGTTGTTGGATGGAAACAAAGAAACCTCTCATTAACTTCTTTTGCTTGTTGCACGTTATAGAGCGGTTTTCAATTGATTGTCGAAAGTAATTTAGCGAATTGTTTTGGTTTATGATTACTTCACTCAGTGATTGGTTCAAAGTCTTCGCACCACTTTTTCAACCAATCATAAGTGAAACCAGAACCAATCGTGGCTCGCGCGTGCACATTTTCCTGCGCTTTGTGTCTGCTACGTGTAATTACTTCCAGTTTTGATTGGTTTACCGGATTGTCTCCATCCTTTTTGATTGGCCAAAGTAACTACTTTGGTTTTGGTTTTACGACACTCGATTGAAACTCGCTCTAACACTGAATCCTCAGTCTCAAGAGATTGGTTTAGAACCACCAGTGGCCAACAAAACAGGCGTTAACCGGGTGCGTACTTAGCCGGAAAACTCTCAACGCCAATTGTGCGGGCAAGGTAGTCAAATAAATTCAAACTGTTTTTTTTTTTTGCTATCACAGAAACAGAAATATACAGCAGCAGCTCAAAGACTTGAAGACTCAGATGGAGGTATGTCCTTTACGCGTTTGATAATGTTGACCCTTTCGTTCCTTAGATCGAGGAGTTAATTCTCCTAACTATAGTACCATAGATTTCTCTGTTGGGTAGTCATGAGGATTTGGTGTTACATCAAGATCACACCTCTAACCTGATGATAATTTTCATTCTCAATACCTGTTTGTCTGACATTTTATTGAAATTGTGAGGAGAATTTACATACCAATCAGGATCACTCCTGGAAGTCAAAGTTATTTCTGTTTGTTGTTTACTTGGCAAATTGACAGAATGGACGATTGTTTTTGACAGCAATTTTTCTACGCTAGAGATTACGGGAGTTTTGAGAGCAAGTAGGGCAATCGCGAATAAGCCAAAAAGATGCAGACCTAAACGGGACAGTGGCGGATCTAGGAATATTTTAAGGGGGAGGGGGTCTTTGTTTATGGTTTGCATTAATAAAAATGTTCACGTTAGGTAAACATTATCAGTTTCAGCAGAAATAAACATACAATAAGAAGATAAAAAGGAAAAAAGGAACCAACATGGGGGGTGCACACTCCCCCCTCCCCCCCCACTCCTTCCTGGATCCGCTCTTGCCGGACTACAACTCATTGCCGTGCGTTGCACCCTGGGTCATTTTCGCTGAGAAAAAATCGTTTCAAGTCCGCATTTCCAAAAAAAAAACTTTCATTCCTTCTCATTCATGTTTTTGATGGCGTTGTGTTGATTAAAAATCTTTCCTTTTTAGGGTCTTAAGATCGATGATCGACAAACACGATGGGATCATATACATGACGAGAACATGAGACGTGGCGAAAATAAATATTCCACACTTCAAAAAGTAAGGCGTAACTGAGCGTTGTTTTGCTGATGAATTAAATATCCAAACTATTTCCTCCTTGAGAGATTAAAATTTACCCTTGACTTTTGTTTTTGTAGATTCAGACGGAAACTTCCACGGCAAGAATACAGTTCTTTGAAGAATTATGAAGACAAGCGTATAGTTTTTCAACTCCGCACTGATGTTGTGCGCGATTTTACTGGAAAGATGAAATGTTGGGCAGTATTAAAAGGAACAGAGTTTCGAAGCAAGCAACCGTGGACAATTTTCCTGTAGGTGTACGTTGGATCAGTGGCTTGATCTGATCGGCGTTATTTCAAGTTGAGAAACTAAATATTTTAAGCAAGAGCCGATACAACGTAGATTTGATTTTAGTGATGTACTATATTTCGGCTGGCCAAACCAGCCTTCTTCAGGTACAATGAGAGTTTACATTGAATTGCTTCTATGTACATATATATATATAGTAAATGGATGTTGACGTAATACTGGAAAAAATGTGATAAAACATGGCAGTTACAAAGATTTTGAATTCAAATACTAAGAGTCACGGAAAAATAACGGAAATCACTAAAATAATAAACTGAAATCTAATACGTTTCTTCGCGGATATTAAGACCGTTGGGATCAATTGTCCTGCCTTTTAAAATTAAAAAAGCTTCCCTGGCCTTAATTTTAAAAGGCAGGACAATTGATCCCAACGGTCTTAATATCCGCGAAGAAACGTATTAGATTTCAGTTTATTATTTTAGTGATTTCCGTTATTTTTCCGTGACTCTTAGTATTTGAATTCAAAATCTTTGTAACTGCCATGTTTTATCACATTTTTTCCAGTATTACGTCAATATCCATTTACTATATATATATGTACATAGAAGCAATTCAATGTAAACTCTCATTGTACCTGAAGAAGGCTGGTTTGGCCAGCCGAAATATAGTACATCACTAAAATCAAATCTACGTTGTATCGGCTCTTGCTTAAAATATTAAAAGGAACCTCCGCTTCAACAAAAAAATAACTTTAAATCACATGAAATAACCTTTACAGTCAAGTCAGTTGAAAATATTTTCAAAGAAAGTGTTTGTATCCGAAATAAATAAGTTTTAGAATCGCCTATTTTTATCTTCAAATTTCGCGGGCGCCGCCATCTTGAATAGTTGTGACGTGTTTTGGTTGCCCTATTGTTATTAGACAAAAGCTCTTTGTGTCAGAACAATAGGGAAACCGTAACACGTCACAAGTATTCAAGATGTCTGCGCTCGCGAAATTTGAAAGTGAAAATAAGCGATTTTAAAATTCAGTTGTCCTGATATAAACACAGTTTTAAAAACAAATTTTGAAAAAAAAATTGGATGTAAACATAATTTCCTTCGGTTTAAACTTATTCTGTAGTAAGAGTGCAAGGAGGTTCCCTTCAAGATCTTTTCCCTTATATAGAGACAACAGAGACAGCTCCACGATCAAGACTTGCGGATAATGCCTGGCTTGGCCGATTACCGCAGACTACAAGCAAGCTCTCCATTTCAAGGATTGCAGAAGATTGGGAATTGCTATAGATACCGTGCGCGAAGGAGCGAGTGATATCTCGCAGTTCCAAATGTCTTTCGATTCCCCATATGGAGGGCTGGCTCGCTAGCTTCTTCGCCCCCAAAATTACCAAGATACTTCTTAAAATGGAACTTGTCTGCCAAATGAGCTACAAATTTAGCAAGCCTGAATTTTATCAAATTTGTTACGTACTCTCATTCAAGCTTATTTTACAGAATATTTGCGAAATTGGTAATTTATTGGAATGTTGTTGTAAGTTAGGTAAAAGAAAAGGATTTACCTCTCATCACAACAAGAAGACTTGTACATTTTGCCACTTATGTTAAGTTTTCAGCCTACTATTGGAATTTTGATGCAGTTGAATGAACGTACAAAGATGCTCAGAAAAATAGGCGCAGATTTGTAGAATTATATCTACACGTATCCCCTTCGTTTTGTTGTAACTCCTTTGCTGAAGGCATCATTAGGCATTATTGAGCAGAGACAATCTAGAACCGAGTTTTGGCGCTCTTCTCTGTTTTTTGCACTCCTCCTACCAAGTTCCTTTCGCGCTCCGCAATCGCTTCGCGTTGACTCGTACTGAAAACTTCGAAGTAAGCAATTGTCGCGTAACCCGGCAATTATGATCTCTCTGTTATGGAGTTAAGACAAGTATCTTTATGGGCCTTATTAGTCACTCATTCACTTATGCTTCACTTCCGATTTGTTTCTCATTTCGTACATCATCACAAGGAATTTTGGAGATTACACTTTTTGGCAATGTGTTTATTTCACATTACTTATTGGTGAGTCGCGGACGTGGAAGGCTCAAAATGTTTTTGTTTTCTTTTTATTATGGAAAGGAATTTGGAAAGGTCGATTGGTGGGTGGTGGGTTGAGAAAGCAACCCGCGGAAAATAATTGTTGAAACGCTGCATGAGGGTGCTTTACTTTTGTCAGAACTGGCCGGTCACTCAGGTCACTGTGCAAAGAAAACGCAACCGTTTGAAGGAACGGAACACTTGCTTGATAATCCTTCGCATTCTTCTGAAGGAGTATAAATCATCCTCAAAGTGTCTTACTTTGAAGTGCGTTGTTAGAGTTAGTCCTTCCAAATGGCCGGTCATAAGCGTCTTAAGTTAGGGGGTATTTACATGAAACCGGGACGATATAGTTGGTGCCTGGTTTCGGGATGAAATGAATTGTTTTGTCTAATAAATATATGAGACCGGTACGAAAATTTCTCGTCTCGGTCCAGCAACCGAGACGAAGTCAGACCGGTCTGCGTTCATTGTCAGGCCGTCTCATGTAAACGCATAAAAAGAAATGTATGGAGGCCGACACGAACTCATGCCGGTCTAAGTTCGTCCCTGGGTCCGTTTCCGGGTGTCACATTGAATTCCCTTTGTATATCCTTTTTTTTTTTTTTACCTTGAACACATGTTAAAACATCGGCTTTCCAAAACAAGCGGCTGACGGTTCACAAATGGCTTTTCGGGCCCGAAAAGGTTCTGTCTGATGAACGTAAATACCCCGCAAGACTTGCTTAGGGGTTGGGGACAGTATCATTCCCCATACATGAGGCGCATGATGAATGTAGCTCTTTCCCAGACCCTCTGTATGCGACAGCTTCTTCGGTTTTGCATTTAATACTGTCCTTTGAAGAAA
>NC_090879.1:21790365-21795365 GCF_036669935.1 Montipora foliosa
TCTGTGTTTTGTGAAGTGATTTACAACCAGCTTGAACTGTGAAGCTGGAATCTGAGGGGCTAGCTTACCTTGGCAGCTTTTGCCATCCTCATCCAGTGAATATCCAGCGCGACAACTGCACAAATAAGACCCCTGTATATTTGTACACATATGATCACACGCGATGCTGTTCGTTACACATTCGTTGATATCTGTGGAAACAAGAGAATATCGAATCGTTGATCGTCTTCTTATCCACACATTTCCCAAGAAGGATTGGTGATTAGATGACTGTCCACGCGTAAAGTTTATCATCCACCCCTCCCCAAGGGAATAGTGTTAACGACGCGACTGACCTTGACATGCGCGAAGCTCATTATCGAACTCATATCCAGGGGGACACTGACATTTGAAGCTGCCTGGAGTGTTCACACAGGTAGCGGTGCCACAGTCTGCCGCATCGATGTCATTGCACTCATTTATGTCTAAACAAAGCAACAACACAGGTGCAATTATTGTGCATCTTCCGTCAAGCGCAATAATCCATATCAACTGAAAGCTTCCTTCTGATTTTACAAAGCGGTGCTTAGACCTTGATTCTGTACGTCTGTGGTAAGCTCAGAAATTCTTATAGTCTGTCAGTTTTCAAATCCAATTCAGGTAGTTGTTCGCTTTGTCCAATACATGCGATAATGATGCATAAGGCGTAATTATCAGAAAATGTGGCTCAAAAATTTTCCATGTCCTTTTTCAACTTAGTGAACGAGTGATAACTGTTTCAGGGGAATGCTAGGTGTTTTTCCTTCTGAGCACGCGCATTAAGGTTAAAGGATACTTTTTTAAGTGCGTATGCCCAAAACGAAGAACTTCCAAAGTGTGGTGACGGTGGCACTCGCAATTCTAAATACCATAATATTCTTTGTTTGTCCCCCCAAATTTTGCATAAGCATTGTTTTTGTTTTCTCGTAATACTCTTGTAAGTCCCAAGAGAAACTGCAAATAATGCTTATGCATTAGTAGTATTATGGTATTTTCCGAAGTGGCCTATTGTGTTTAAAAGCTCGAGTAGTTTGGCCCGTTTTATGAAGTGACGTCTGGCAAATTTAGGAATAAATTTGACAAAATGGGGAAGTAAGCTCACCTCGGCAACTTTTACCATCCTTATCGAGGAAATATCCCGGGCGACAACTGCACTTGAAAGACCCTTGTGTGTTGGTACACATGTGATCGCATGTGTTGTTCATTGTTGTGCATTCGTTAATCTCTGTTGAAACAAATTAAAATCATTGATCATGTGGTCATTTTCTGACGTGTGGTTGGCGAGCATTAGTGGAATTCGAATAACATAACCGCTAGGCATGGCATCTTAAAAATGTGTTCATTCTCGTGATCATGCACCTGGAAATAAACACGAATAAAGCGTAACAAACTGCAGCCTCAAACCAGTTTCAACACTTTCAAGAGACTGCACGTTTAGAAGGATTGACTCTACAACACTATGACATAACAGCAATGTCATGATACCATAACAAACATCAATATTGCTTAACACGATTCGTCCATTGTAATGTCGTAATACGTCTCCTCAGCAACAGGAGAGTCATCTAAAACACCCTTTATTTTGCCTTTAGTTGCTTGTATATCTAAAACGAACTCTGTGCCCCCAAGCTTGCCATAAAGCGCGTTGAATATATCTTAGACATTCTTGATCTCTTTTAGGTACTGAATTATTCGGTCACTGACCTTGACATTTGCGCAATTTATTAGAAAACTGATATCCTGAGGAACACTGGCACTTATAGCTGCCTGGACTGTTTACACACGTAGCGTTGCCACAGTCGACGTCATGGCGATTGCATTCATTTTGGTCTGTAAAAAGCAATAACAACAAGAAGTCATTTCATTAGGAAATAGCGCTTCATTTCCAGAATGATGATTGCTTCAAGGGTAGGGAGAAGAAAAGATGAAGTAGTTTCCCACAGCCTCGGATCATGCTCAGACATAAGACCCGGCTGAAGCTCTCTGGTGACGAGAATGGCCTGCCTCATGACTATGGCTTTATTTCGCTGGGTCTCGCGCATTCCTTGACAGTAATTCTGCTGTTGTTAAGTGAGCCCACATAACATGTAAAGTATCACCTGAGGATTCGGTCGCTAAGTAACCACCGCGCATGCTCGCCCCATGGCAGAGGTCCCTTTCCACTTCTCAGCCCAGCGGACGCAAACGAAACGCGAGACCTCTGCTAGCACCGAAGTGCGTGTTTATCTGCGGCAATGAACGCGTGCATTACTGATGTATGGAACTCTTGTGCCAATCGCAAAAGAAATGCTAATTTCCTAAGCTACTGAATACGAGGCTTAACCCGATTGTTGAATTTGCGAACGGATCGTCATACGTACCAACGCACGTGTTTTTGATATAATCCCGCTGGTATCCACTATTACATTGACAGGAAAACCATCCCTTGTAATTCTTACATCTTCCAGGTCCACATCTGTCTGGCTCTTCTTTACACTCGTCAATGTCTTTACAAATGTCGGCAAAACAAAAACAAATGGGAAGATGGGTGATTTTTGTTAGGAACAAAGCTAGATGGACTCATTCTTCGCCTTTGGTAAGAACTATGGATAAGAGAACGGCCTCCTCTGACTGGTTTATAACGATTCCAAATGGACCGTTGTAACTGCGCTAATAATATACCTGAAAAAATTAATCACTTCTGATTGGCTTAAAAAGAATAGAAACCAACAAGAGCCAATTGGATGTTTCATCGAGGTGAAAAACTTCTGAAAGACACAAGGCGTGTTCATACTGGGGACAAAAGAAGGCTTTAGGTATGCTCGAATTCCACTTTGAATGGGAACGGGGTTTATTTTACTGAGTTGAAGTGCCTCACTTTGAAACCTTAGAAACGAGGTATCTTCAGAGAAGCCGAAGTACGATCCCAAGTCTAGTTTTATCGCCCTCGCTTGTCTACATGAGCAGATCAAAACACGATAAGGCGATAAGACTCAACTAGGTCTCAAGTTGACTTGAGTTTCTATCGCATTTATGGCTTATACCCCAATATGAACTCGCCTACTGTCTCGTTTGTTATATACCGCGATAACGGCGGCCTTTTACCTGACACCTATGTCCACTTTAAGGTGAGCACATGTACACCTTAATCAGCGAGCATTTAAAAGGACACTTGTTTAATAGAGCCTTAGATCAGCCATGATGGAAACACTATGCAGGAGTGGCGGGGCGTTGGCTTTGTAAGTTACATTCATTACCTTATATGCCACAGGCAAACGAAACCATGTCTTGGCCTACCAAAAGAAAAGCTCTTAGACTCTACTGGAGGTTCTGAAATTTAATTATAGATCTTAAGGAAAATTAATTGATGATCCACGAAGATCTCGACTAGGCCAACAGTATTTTAAAATCCGTTTGTTAAGATCTTCATGAAGATCTTTGACATAATATTTAAATATTTTTATCATTTTCTTGCCGTTTCTAGATTACTTACCCTGACATTCGCCATCTTTTTCTGTAAACCCTCTCCTGCATACGCAATGTGCTGTTCCATTTGCGAGGTTTTGGCAAGTCAAGGACTTCCTGTACGGGCATTTTCTGCTGCCAACAAAGTAGCAGCTGTTTTTGTCTGCAAAGCAAATTTGTCAAATCAAACGGTTGATTTGGGTGCAGGGATGGCGAAGTGGTGAGAGCACTCGCCCTCCCACCAATGTGGCCCGGGTTCGATTCCAGACTCAACATCATATGTAGGTTGAGTTTGTTGGTTCTCTACTCTGCACCGAGAGGTTTTCTCCGGGTACTCCGGTTTTTCCCTCTCCTAAAAACCAACAATTGATTTGATGTGCGTTGATTGTTAATTTCAGTTTAAAGTGTCCCCAATTAGTGCTCCAGCGCTAAAACGAATAGACTCTCAAATAATGTTCCTTTCTTTCTTTCTTTCTTTCTTTCTTTCTTTCTTTCTTTCTTTCTTTCTTTTTTTTTTTTTTTTTAACGTGTTAAACAATTTCTTGTCTCCGGCTCCGGCTCGGAGGTTGCATGCATTGTCAGAAAAAAGCCATTTTGGTAAAGCAATCATCATCATCATCATCATCATCACTTCACTTATATCCTCTAATTTACACATTATCATATCAGGTCTTTGTTTAGCCACGGGCAACCCAGACTGTACTTCTCCGTTCGTTGACAGCACTTCCGAAGGTGAAAAACCACAAGGTGCCGTGAGCGGTCTAAGGCTGGCTATATCGAGACTTTTTTTATGAATTGTTTTCTTTTAATGTTGTATGGATGTTTCATAAACAAACGTCTCTTCTGGGCTACCTGTTTTGTCACACGAAAGAAAACAATGACCCCGACCGTGGACCTGAAAAATTGTGTTCCGTATCGTTAACAACAGTTAGTGTCTAGGGTTCTAGCTCCCTCTTTTATCTGTTGCTTTGTTCCGATCGTTATCTTGGCTGGATCATGCCTGATGTTAATCACTCACCCTTTCACCCCTAAATCGACCGTACTTAGTATTTTACTCTGTCTAACGCCAGACTATTTTACTCGTCAATAGGGAACCACCAGGAGTCAGTGGGTTAAAGTTATACGTACACCAACCTGCGCATGTCTTTCGATCAAACTTCAATGCGTATCCTTTAGGGCATGCGCAGACTCGATCACCTCTCACTAAACTGCAGTTATGCGAACATCCGCCATTATTTGTCACACATGGATCGACGTCTAAAAACATTAAAAAAAAAGCGGAAGATTCAAATCAGGCTAGCCCCAACGGGTTCCCTGATCCTCCTTTTCAGTGTTACATACCCCTATTTACCAACTTGCAGTACAGTTTTTTTGAGGGGGACTCCTTACGTCAAATCAATGCAAGTTATTTACATTTAGGAACTCTGCTGATTCACTATATTTTAAGCAAAGCACCATCATTAAGGATTGGTGAAAAATGCGAATCTTCACTCTTTCTTTTCATATTCACTCTTAAAAGGTTGTACGTCGATGCTAAT
>NC_090879.1:21800365-21802865 GCF_036669935.1 Montipora foliosa
TCAATGTTCAGCCATTCGTTATTTCTGTACGTTAACTTCTTAGAGATATTATACAAAGCACTAACCAAATGAAGATGATGCCCGCTTAAAACTTCGTTGCTATGCTCGAGAAAGTTTTTTGGGGGCTAAAAACCTTTCATCCCTTCAACGATCGATCCTCTCTTCGGTTCCAGTCCTTCCCCGACAGGTCGCGCAAAAACGTGACAAACGACATTTTCCAAGAGCTTTGCAAAATCACATCGATTTTACTCGTTTA
The DNA here is from genome assembly GCF_036669935.1 of Montipora foliosa. Classification (NCBI taxonomy): domain Eukaryota; kingdom Metazoa; phylum Cnidaria; class Anthozoa; order Scleractinia; family Acroporidae; genus Montipora; species Montipora foliosa. The sequence continues at coordinate 21,800,622 of NC_090879.1, forward strand.
GATCATCGGTGACCCCTATTTTTTAATCACGAATCACTTACTTTACTTAATATGTACAAAATATGATGAAATAAAAAAATGCCCACCGTAAGAAGTTATCTTTTTTTAACATTTTCTTTCCTCGTGCCATCGAATTCCGATAGTCGTTGCAACGGATAGAGCTTACGAAAACTCTCGCCGAGGTTACGACATCCCTAGCGGCATGCAATTATCTTAAAATCCCACTCCTAAAAACCTATGCACGGAAACCTTCACTCTAACAGTTTATGTTTATGATTTTCGATGGATGAGCAGATCAGGCAACATCTCGCTATTATGACCAATTTCCCGAAATTAAGGCATTTTTCCACTGCCATTTTCTCCGAAACAAAGTCGGTGACCCCCAATTTTTTTTTCATTTTTAGATTAAGTACTCAGGACCTAACTCTAGGCGAGAAATGAAGAAAATCTCACCATAGGAAGATTTTGGCGCGAACGTCCTTAAACGCCAAACATTTCCCGTTTGTCCAGGCCCGCACTCCTCAATATCTATTTTATGTCGATCACTTAGAGAACCGAAGTTGGCATTCAGGGGTGTATTCATTAATAATTATCGTTCATTAGTTTTTCTTTCTTATTGTGTTATATCTATTGCATGTGTCGGATTCAACTTTCAATTTTCTTTCACCAGTGTTGCTAACAGATTTTCAGCAATGTCTCGATCGTTTTTCTCGAGTATTTTCTTTTCGATCGCTGCCTCAGAGACTGCTCTTCGTGTTATAATCTAACGGTTTAAGAGGATTTGTAATTTTCACGAGAAGTTGTTTGCCACTTACTTTTTCCGGCAAGTTATTCATGCTCGCCTACACTACCCTAGTGCTCCCTGACAGGAACGGAACATTCGAGAACGATTGCGAAAATCGCAAGTTGGTCTATTTATCTCGAGAGACTCGAGCTAAATAACTGATTCCAGGACTCAGTTTATCTCACTAAAACCCTTGCGTTAATTCTGTACTGAACTCGTAGGGGTATGCAGGATTTCGTTCTCTTGGTTTTCAGAATAGCCTGTGTACAGGCTATTTTCAGTAAAGAAGACGAAAGATGACCTCTTAATTCGCTGGTCACTTCGGTCATTTCGAAGTGCAACAGTGAGCGAGCAAGCGCGTTTAATAGGTATGACCGTACTGACGTAACACTTACCAGCTAAAGTAAGCAAAAATCCGATGAGAAACAGCAACAAATAGTGAGGGACAAAATCCGCCATGGTTAGTATCTCTGCCGATTGACGCTATCAGTACCAGTCCGTAATCGTAGCTTTAAATGGTGCTCAAGTTACAGCAACCACAGTCACGTCCCACTTTCACACCATAATCGACGTTTTCCCCATGAAAAGGTCCTAATTTCCCGGCTGTGTTTTCCGACATCTCGACAAAATGAACTATTTTTCAGATGGCGCTTGAAGAGGTTTATAATGGCTGTTTTATTTCGAGTACCCTTATAAATTGGCCGCGGATGCAGACAGCGTATTCAACTATAGGAAATTACTCTCTGGGAATGATACTCGATTGAATGATAAAAATGTCACAATCCACTTTGACTTAAGAAAATCGGAAGCGCGTTCTTTTTCACGACAATAGATTGACACTACGTCTTAGGTATAAAGGGCAAAGATCAGACCGCGCCCACTATCCAACGGTAATGGCAGAAAATGCGAAAAACAATCATTCACATCTTTTCATCATGAACAGAAATGTTGCAATTTGTCGCAGAACCTCGATGCTGTCGCTCCCAAACATCTGCTTCCCAATATATCTCAAATTAAAGACACCGTGACAGCAGCAAATTGGAAACGACATTGAATCAAATGTATCAACGAATTTTCATTGAACATCAAAATAAGCCGGAAGTAACAATTTGTTTCTTTTGTTTGTATTTTTGGCACAGAATCAAAGAGTTTATGGCAAATCTGCGTGGATGGCCTAGAATACAGATATTTTTATTTCTGATGTCATTAAAAGGACTTAGACGGGATCTTATTTGAATGTCGCTCGAGGCTATTATTGTGTTTCCTTACCGTGGAGGAAAATCAGGCGGACATCTCAGTTTTCAATAGCCTGAGCTGCGTAGCTGGCCGTTCGTTTTGCAGGGCGAGAGATTTCGAGGGGCGCAAGAAGGTTGGGGAAAGGAAGAACCCGGGAAAACCGCTCGAGTTCTCTTGCGTTCCGCAACAACAGAACCGTCAGCTGCACACTCAGGCTATTTTCA
>NC_090879.1:21807865-21830365 GCF_036669935.1 Montipora foliosa
TTTCTCGTCTCAAAGCGACCTTGGACATTTCCATATAATCTCGGACATTGAAATGAATGAAAAATTAAGACCACATCTTACCCACTTCCGAAATCACTAGCAATGAATGAAAATGGCACCCATCTCTTTGCGCGGTGTTTTAGAAAGAGCAATTTTGATCATTGTTTCATGACCTGTTTGTGCGTCATCAGGTGATTCGCAAACTCTGTGTGACCCCCTTCGGCCATTTGTTTGAAGGGTAAATAGCACTATCCTCTGAATAAATCCCTTTCCAATAGTTTACTCAATCTGTTTTTCGGTACAGCTTTTTCCGCCACACTGATTGTGGTTGGTCTTAGAGCCGACATGAGTGGTTTGAGGAGCTAGCAAGCAGCAACTTCCTTCATAATTTACTACCTATCCATTTATTGCGATATTCACCATTTGAGTTAGTAGTAACTTGAGCTTAAGGTCAGCAGTCAGCTTGAAAATTTAAATTTTGATTTACAAGGTCATTTTGAACCACAAAAAGAAGTGCCACTCCGCGCCTCGAAACGATTGTTCCCTTATTCACCAACAAATTCTTGTAGAATATAGCGGTTTTCAATTAAATCTCGAAAGTAATTAGCGAATTGCTTTGGTTTTGCGTTTACTTCACTCAGTGATTGGTTCAAAGTTCTCGAGCCATTTTTTGAACCAATCAGAAGTGAAACCAAAGCCAATCGTGTCTTGCGCGTGCAAATTTTCACGCGCTTTGCGTCGGCTACGTGTAATTACTTCGACTTTTGATTGGTTTACTGGATTGTCTCCGCCCTTTTTGATTGGCCAAAGTAATTAGTTTGGTTTTGGTTTTACGACACTTGATTGAAACTCACTCTAGACAGTATTTCTGGTTTTCTCTGACAAAAATTAGCGGCCATGATTCGTTCGAGAAATAGATAATGAAAGCAATTAAAATTCCTTCGTGATTAGTTATGGACACTAACTTGGCTGCCCTTTTCTGCATGTCGGCTTTGGGACTACAAACTACGGTATTATGCGTATTGGAGGACGACCGTTTCCCTCGTGATGTTGCTCAAAACCCGAAAACTCTTGGATGTACTGGTATACTCACTTGATAAGAGACTCCATGTCTTCAAACAGTTTGGTTTTGGTGGGAAGTGTCTTTACGATCAACAGTGGCCGGTTTCTTCGTTTTTGGAAACCAGAGCCTTCAATCACCTGGACAGACGAATTTGCAGCAACTCGATTGTCCGAGTAAAGCTTGAAGTAAACACCCTGGTGGGGACGCTCCGAGAGAATCCACTTATGGACCAACGATGGAACCGAGAGCACAATCGACCTTTCCCCATCCCCGTCAAAATCTGCTGTGTACATTGGTCTATGAGTGTTCTGATCAAAAAGGACAAGGTGTGTATTGTGGGCGAAAGATCGTGTTGTCTTCACCATCACTCGAAGTTTAGCTGACAAGATGCATTCATCCATTCCTAGTTTGGAGTCGGTTAGCCTAAAGACAGTAGCATTGTGATCAGACGAAGCTGTGAATAAAAGCATAGAAAGGGTAAAGCAGTTGAGTAGCATCGATGGCTCCAATATAATAACCTGAGTGTAGTCGAGGGATATGGAATTGCTACAGACATTGTTTTCTACATGCTACAAATGAGGCGAAGGAGTATTTAATTGTGTATCTTTTGCTCGCCTGTCAAAATACGACGTACTATTCACGGCCCCAAAATGCAAGAACTTTGAACACAAACGTGTGCAAACGAAGACATCTTTTCCTTGTATTTTAGATCCCAGCCAGGAAGCCCGTAACCCGAATTAATCAATCAGTTAGTCAGTGTTCGCTATAGGTGGTTTGCAACCACTGTCTAGATACAAAGATAACAATGTTGCAATGTGCAATTGCTGGTGGCCGAACAAAAGAAGCTAATGAGAGATCTTTTGTTTTCGTCCACCAACATGGCGGCGATGACGTAACGTGAAAATCATCAATAAGATAAGCTATTCCATGTTTCAATGGAACCTGAGCGCAATAAATGAAGACAAAAAAGCTGGTGACTAAGTCCACAAATTAACCAAAATCTGAATCCAGACCCAGCGGTTGATCCTAAATTAAACGGATAATTTCAGAAAGAACATGAAATTGCCGGTTCTTTGACGAGACTGCTTTGGAATCTCATTTCAATTTCTAACGAAAAGCTGGACGGGTCTTAATGACCGGTCAATCGATTCGTTCGTTTTCTTCATCATCTCACTGCCTTTGCGGCTTTTCATATTTTTAGCCATGCATTTACGTGCTTCTCCTGTTGACAATCTATTTTGTTTTCATAGATTATATTTACAAACGGAAGTTTTCGGGGTGTCGTAAGATAGTCTAAACTAGCAGATAAATAACAATGTCACTAAAATGTACTAATCTTATATCGCATGAAGTTTCTAAAAATAGAAATCTAGTTAGAGTTCTATACTGCTATACAATATTCTATAACACCCTAAATGCCTTTATAAATAAGGTAAAATGATAAATAACGTGTGGATTGCCTTTGTTGAATTAAAACATATTGAAAATCGATGTCAACCGGAAGAAAACATTTCGATAAGTGTTCACGTTTTCTTCTTTTAGCTCGCACATGTGACCATTTACGACACTGACTTTGTCTTCGAGGCTGTGGTCAAGTTTTTTTTTTAGCCACAGCCAAAACAGGCTCTGGAAGTGCAGTGAGAGAATATTTGAATACCATAAGGCATGCCGCAAGCCACCCACAAAATATAATTTTCACTGAATGCCTAATAGAACTTTCCTAAGGTCTATTGTAATTCAAACTTGAAGATGTTCATATCTCCAGTTTTTGTTGAGAAGTGCACAAAATTTACTTTCTGATCCTTGTTTGATTCATGATGAACTTCTACATACACGGAGCAAAGTTTTCTGCTTGGCTTAAGAAGTGGTCAACAAAACTTATCCTTGTAAAAAGCTTAGCCCCGCTAAACTGGAAGACTGCCCAGGGCTCATTAAACTTGACTTGAACAACGCTTTTGGCTCTTGGGTATGATTCGTATTTTGAAAACTGACTTCCATTTATGCTCATACAATGATTGTTAAGGTCATTCAAAGTTTGAAACTTGTGGCTATGAACAGAACGAACAAATGAAAAAGATTTAAAGATTTCAACTGGAAGGAGGCACAGTACGGGATCATTAAGTTAAAGAATATTCCATTAGGTGGCTTGAAAGGGTATTCAGTCGTCCAAATCATCGGCATTCAAATTCAGCTCTCTAACCACCGCACGACATTCCTCTTTACGGTATACTTGTGACCCTAGTCAGTTTTCTCTAGGCTTAATTTAGGCTCCAAAAAGCTTATTCAATTCAACCTACAGGTAAAATGAGTATCACTAATTTAACCTAGGTAAAAACGGATTTAACCTGAGAACGGATTTTACCAGCAACATCTGCAAGTGACAATTGCTCAAACTGTCCAGGTAAGTTCAAGGACTTATCATTTCACTCTTTCGTCTATACACCGCACTGACTGCAAATATACACATTTATCAGTGTTAAAATGCATACTCACTTCGCTTGCAATGGTATTAAAGAAATTAAATTTACGCTGATCCTACGGACAAAACATCTCCAGTTGTCAACTCGGCGTACACTTTGTTCAAGATTACAAAAAGGCTGTACAGATCAAGTTGCTTGCGGTAGAGAGTTTGTGAAATATCTTTTAATTGGCTGTCAACTGCCAAAATTCTTAGCCATGAAACAGATTTTACAAGTGTAATTTTACTTCAATCAAGCGGACATATTCAAATCGTGGAGGCATGAATTGGCCCAAAGCCACCTTTCGGAGTATTTAATTGACAAGCAAACTGAAAGACTCTGAAAAACAAGAATTTAAAACCCGACAGAAAGACAGTTTTTAGTTGTCATACTGGCGCGAAAACCCATTTCGTTTATTCTACAGTTGAAATATATGGACAAATTTTATATATTCTAAATCATGGTGATATTATACGGGTATAAGAGTAACACTATTCCAGTCATGGAAAGAAATACAATCCCAGGCTTTTTCAGTTGTTTTGTCTTGTGCGCAAGTTGTAGTTTTGATTGAAATTGATTTTTTTTTCTCTTTTTATGTGAGTAAAGTCCTTGTAGATCAGTTTTGTTTATAGAGAACTGAGGTCACAAGTGCGTATGGTGGATTTTCTTATAGTAGAACCCACAAATTGCTCGAAACAGTTGTTCTAATGTTTGGCTGCAGAACTGACAGGTAACTGACCATTGTTGTGAAATTTAACCAGGCGTCAAACGTCCCAAGAAGGTATCACGAAAAGTATACTTTAAACGGAGAAATGTGTTATGTCTTGAGGCTTTTCACTGAAACCTTTGCTTGCTACCAACATTCAAAGTTTTCAGCTCTTTGGGAGAAGCTTAGCTAGACTCTTGCGAAAAAAAGGAATTTTTGAATCTTTGTTTTAGTCGAAAATCTTTGTTGAAATTGTAACTTGATGTTTGAGATTATCTATCTATAGATTCATTCTTGAATGTTAGTGAACAGCAAACATTGGAAAATGAGTTACACGTGGCAAATAAACATCGCTGGACTAAACCCACGGGCAATTTCTAGGGTAAACCATCGCGGATTTTCTTGGTAAAGATCCTCCGACCAACTTATAACACTTTCTTGAAAGAATTATCATTTGATCCCCTATGGTAAAAACTATGAAAGAAATGCTATATTACCTTCACCTACAAAGCCATGGACTGTAGGTTTTGGATGATTAGTGCTTCTCTTCAGCCTCTGATCGTCTTTTACATAAGCGAGAAACATTCTAAGCAACAATTCAGGGATGACGTCTATTGGTCCCACATTGTCTCGGTCAACTTCGGCGGTAGAGGGAATCGTTTGGTTGACGCAGCTAACGTTCACGATTGTGTATACATTTGCAATAGAATAAACCACTACCGTGAAAATAAACTTTAGATAACTTGCCATGACTTGAACGACAAAGGAACAACAAGCCACGACACAGCTTTGTTTGCTCAGCGAGTACTGAATCACGATAATTACAGAGGTGTTTTCCGGAGACCGACATTATCGAAGCTATCTATATCAAATTACTAAGCAAAGATAAAGCTTGCAGAAAAACAGCAGTAAATATCAACAACGCAATGGATAGTATGACTTGAAGATTCTTTTTTGGGGTACCGGTTCCTCGCACGAGGGTTCCAGAAATCCTACCCACAAAATACATGCGTGTAATAGATGCGCTCGCTAAATGTTATCCATCATCTCAAGTGGCTTACCTTGCTAGCATAAGTGTCACTTTTGAATGGATGCGAGTTTCGGACAAAAGTTTACAGCTTATTGAATCATCTATTCCATGGGGGTGCAACAAAGGTTGTTTAATGACATGTGACAGTAACTAAATACTTTGAGACTGGCGTATGATCAGCCGCAACTTAATCACACTGTATCAGTTAATCGCGGAAAGTAAAACCTCTTAAAGTGCTACTTTGACGAAATTTACATCTTTCGTATGAAAGCCATTTTAAGACATAAACATGTAGTCTGTACCAAGAAAAGAATGCTGTTTTCAAATATCTCTTTTTGTTCCAGGGATATTCAAGTTTTTAAAATATGCAAATTAGCCAAGTGATGACGTCGTAATCTCAACCGAAATTTGATCCAATATGATGAAAAAGATCTCTCAAACTCATTAATAGTTCATGAGCTCAAAAGCCAATCAATAATGGATAAATTCGTCACCTGCATGACTTCTGATACCCAACGAAAACCTAGATGAAAACCACACGTGTTTTGGATATCGTATCCAGACCACACGTTGTTTTCATCTGATTCCTCGTTGAATATCAAGATTTACACATCAAAACAAAAGAAATTAAACCAAAGAACAGAGTTTTAAATAACTCATTATTCACAGCGACGGAAAATAGCAAATCTACAATAAAAATAAAACAAATTGTTAGTAACAACATAATAAATGCAGACAGTATTAATTTATAAAACAACTTTTGGACCGCTTACTTTTTATGTTCCGGTTGCAGTGGATTTAGTGCTTCGCTTCCCACGAATTCAAAAAGGTACCTTCGAATTCCGCAGATAATGCCGTAAAGGGTCCTTGCTGGATACCTTTCCCTCTTCAGCATTCGCAACCTCTTGGACAAATTTGCTGCGCCAGTAGTTTAACGAGCAAGCATCCACACTTTCTAAATCAGTGCTCAATGCCTGAACTTTGTGCAATTCACAGTAATTTTCTAAAGGCTCTGCTCGGATCAAGCACATGAACTTCAACTTTTCTACCAGCTTTCCACTCGCGAAAAACATTTTCTAGACTGGTAACTTTGGAATACTCTCCTTTACAGTGCGACGCGCTTTACCGTGGCCACCTAACAAAGTTTTTTATAAATTGTCCGCCAATCAGGGTGTGTGAATTTGATTGACAGTCACACCTCCTTGCAAAGTTCGCACCGTTATAAGTTGAATACCGTTGCATGGGTTGTCGAGTTGACGTATTTACACGTAATTGTCAAATGTGAAAGTTAGTTGGGTGGCCACGGTAAGGCGCGTTGCTCTGTAACAAGTTCGACTCGTCTTCTGCAGTTTTTGGGCTACGAAAACGGCCTTCGGTGAGTTCTTTAAGAGACGCTGCCATCAGTTTCACAAAGGCATGAATGCAGGCACTGACGCCGAAAGGAGAATTTTAAGCAACACCCACTATTTGCATTATTCACACCTCAGGGGAATGTGGTACTGTTTGAGAAGCCATATCCAAAAACTCGTGTTTCGTGTTTCATCATAGGTTCCTAACTCGTTAGTTCAGAACCTACGATGAAACTCTCCAACTCGTTGTTGATATATTACATCTCAACCAATTTGAGTCAGAATTGCTTGATTCTTTGCAGTAAGATTCTAGTAGATGTTTTCCACAATATGAGAATACCAGTTTTGTTACCATGGCAACATACTGGGCTGCCCGAGACAGCTCTATTTATATAATTGATGTTATATTATTGGGTTGAGCGAATGACGTCATCAGTCCTCTCATTTGCATATGTTACACATTTTTCAAACTTAAATGTCTCTGTCTCTGGAACCAATGCAGATATTTCCAAATGGTAAATGGCATTTTTAATCTGTCCTGGAATTCTATGTGATATATCTGAAAATTCAAGGGATATAAATTTGATCACAGTAGCACTTTAAGTGCCAGGAATTGTCTGCTGCTCAGACTTTCCCAGCTTGGGCTTCAGTTTCGTTTCGATATCTGAAACCGAAAGCCCCAAACGATTTCAGCGAGAAGAGAGATAAGAGTGCTGAAAAAGAGGGATTACCGCTATGCCTGATCATTGGTTAAATTTTGTTCTTCACCACAAAAGCGCAATCGGTCGCGTTTTGATTAGCAGAGTGAAATCGCGATTGCGCGGGTCTCAATGTGCTTTATGATTGGTCAAATAATGGCGTACTCATGTGACCTTTTAGTCAATCAAAAACAAGGATAATATCTTTTTAACATGACCTCTCTTGAAGATTTACCGCATGTTTAAAGCGAATAAAGCGATGGTAATCAGCAACTATAGACCTTATTCATAAATGGCGGTCAATTTATAATTCTTTTGTCGAAGTGCAAATTAGCCTACCAAACCTCGATACCATACAGTGAATTGAAAAGATTTCTTGCTCTAAAATGAGGCTTGGTAGGCTAATTTGCATGTGGACAAAAGAATTATAAATGTGACAGCCATTTATGAATAAGGGCTATATCTCCGATCAATAAAAGATAAAAGGAATACGAAAAATGTAACTGTAACTGCCAGTTTCATAAAAAAAACTGAAAGGCTTAAAAGTTGGCGAGACTTATTCCTTCGTAAGTAAACGAACAGTGAGTGTTCTCATTTGCTGCCGAGGAACTCTTTATCCGATCTCGCTTACTCTGCCTGAAGTTAGAATTACAATCAAGTATTCGTGATATAAATTATATGGTGTTCATACAACGCTGCACACGTCGCGGTTCGTTGTATCCCTGTCGTATTATGACCAGTTTGACTGGCAGTTCCATAATGAATAAGTCGAGACCAGGGGGCATCAAGAATTATCATTCGTATCCGACAAAACTTGATAGTTCCTCTCGGTTGTTAATTAAGCACAAAGACTAAAAGGATTACCTGTAGGTCTCCATTTTGAATCCGCTCATTGTTCAGTTGAGATGGCCATGCATGGATCCTCAGAAAATCTACGTTTTGGCAATAAAGCAACTGATTATTTCCAAAAATAGGGAGAACAAACAACGCCTAAAATTGTCCTGCTTCGGAACGCACTATTTGCAAGTGGTCTTTTGACAGAGCCCTTCCCCCTGCAATTACCGAGCCAGGCGACGATATATCCGAATTCTCAACCAATTTCCCCAACTCGTCATAGACAGGATTTTAGCAATTATCACTTCGTGTGGACTTGTTGCATTTGAACTTTCTGGTTTCTTACTAAGCCTCATTTCAAGAAGCACCGTCTTTTCAGAGTATTCGTCGAACTCTTTACCCACCGTTTTTTTCCAGGGGGTAACTCTATCTCGCCGAAGGTATTGCCTTGAAGTAAACACAACCAAGAAATTATACAAACGTTTGTCAAATATTTGAAAGTAGTCCTAACTTTCAATTTTAGTCTATATCCCCAAGAAAGAACAAACCATAATCACTTTGAAACTGACTAAGTTTTCTTCAAAAATGAACTTGGACATTTATTTCAAGTCTCAATGCAATTCCACACGGCAAAGGCCGGGGCCGATTAAAACTCAAGTTTCTGTGTAATGTGCAAAGCAAGTTTTTCCAATCACATGTGCACAAATGTGATCTTTGACCATTCTAAAATGCTTTTAAATTGAGTGCATGACAATATTGACGGCGCTTAAGCAAGAATTTTCTAAAGAAAATAGTCCAGGTTATTATAAAACAAACCTCCCCCTGGCAGGCCATGCTCTCACGCTGAGCTTGGGGTGCCTGTGGTTCTCAGTGTATGCTCACTCGTTTCAGTCACTTCAATACCGCCCAACGAAAGCGTATCAACTCTGTCGAAGAGAATAGGCCTCCTTTTCAAAGCGAGTCTAAGTGCGAAGTTTTTCTTATGAAAATTAGTTTTCATTCATATGTAAAGTAACGCTAATTACCATAACAAAAACTTCGCACTTAGACTCGCTTTGAACAGGAGGCAGCCATGAACTCGGAAATGGCCTATTCGGCGACGTCGATGACAAACATCAAAATATAACTTTGCACTATTTACGTCGTACACTCTTAGCGAAGTATCCTAAAAATAAATTGGTCCGAGCAGTTTCAGAGTAAAAGCAGACAATGGAACGGATTCACATTTGTGTGCTCACTCGATGCTCTCGTGCACGTTGTCGTCCAAACCTCAAATTTGGTGATTTCACATCCTTATTATGCAAAGTACCGCAAACATTCGTGCAAAAATGCGTGCAACGCGACTAATTTTCTCTTTTAACCAATGATATTATTGTTTTGTGGCGCTGTCGTTCCGACCCTGGGCCCTCGTCGTAATCTTCCTCGTGTTTTGCTTGGAGAGCTTGACCTGGATCCCATAAAGGCCGATTACACACAACGGGTGTGCTCCAGGGTCATTTTGCACGACCAGTACATACGAGGGAGCATGCTACGGGAGCTTGATCCATAATTATAGTACACATGAGGGAGCAAACACAACTCTGGGTTGTCTCTATACAAGTCTATTTCAAGTCGTGTGTTGGTGACACACCGAGCAGCTGACTCGTTTTTTCCAGCATCCACTTGCTTAAATTCCATACCTTTCAGACGACATTTTGAACTTTGAGTTCGAGTCAAGAGTTCCAAAGGAATTATGGATGAAAACACTGGGTAATCTGATTGGTCACTGTTTGCGGTTTGCATTTGCGGTATTTATCTACGCTCAACAAAAAAGTGTCAGTACACATGAGGGAAAATTTTAACGTCTGTTCAGTTTGCTCCGGTAGCTCGCTTCCAAATATTTAACCTGTTTAATATCGTGGAGCATTTTGCGGGGTGGAAATTCTGTTCACGAGGATGAAGATTTCCCTTGAAATGGTTGGTAAACAAGGAGAAGCTTTGCTCCAGTAGCGTGGCCCTGGGCCATGCTCCAAGCAAAACCCCTCGTGTGTATCGGCCTTAACTCTAATATCTTGGAGTCAGCGTTTTCTCAAGCTGTCTATATTCAGAGCAGCTGTCCCGCCAAGTCTTGGGCCTCTTAGCCAATTAACAAAAGAATGTTTCTGTTTAAGTAACAGATGCATAAATTGAACAATGGAAAAAAGAGAGGGCTTGAATGTCAAAATAACTAGGTTTGGTTATAGCAAAATGATCGTTCAAAGTGGAGTACTACAGCCTCCAACAATTCATCCACAAAGCCCACAAAATGTACTGTTTACACAGATTTAGCTGGTTCCTCTTCCCTACCAATACAACAACAACAACATAGAAATACATCTCTTAATTTTGATATTATTTTCTCCGTATTCCATAGCGCGAACTTAAATCTGGATTTTTTTGTAATAAAAAAACCCAATGCAGTTTTAATTGCATAAAAACGTTTTTCCAAGATGATTTTTCAACGCTGAACATTAAATTATTTGGTTGATATAATTATGTTGTAAATAAATATTTTAATTTATATCTGGATGACAAGAAAACTGTACTTAAGCTTAATCATGTCACGCACGGGTATGCTAGCCTCGATTTTTAAAAAAATAAATCGTATTTACATTTTCCTAACTGGGTGTCCCCAATTAATTTACTATTGTAAACTAGATACATTTGACATATTAATAAAGTTGTTATGTTACGTTATATTGGTTGTGAATGACAATAGCATTAATTGTCATAATGTATTCAGCCAATCGAAAAGCAATAACTTTGTCGCTTGATATGAGGTGAAAGTATGGAAAGTTAATGTCCGCAATTCAATCAAAAATAACTAATTTCACCCAAGATATTGGATCACTCCATTCAACAAGTATCAATGACAAAAGCCCCTCCAAATAACTAGCAAGTCTGAGATGTCGGACTGGATTCCAACTTGACTCGACTTCAATTCCAATCCCCGGCCTCGCTTTGGAGTGTGTTGAGGATTGAAACTTTAAGTCTCTCCAGTGCGTCATTGTAGGTCAGTAAAATATTGCATCAACTGTTCCTGTTATCCGGCAGCCTTTCTCCAAAATTACATATTTCTTCGTCTGTTTCATTGAATCCAGCGCGCTCTTTAGTTTTTCAGCTGCACTCTTCTCCGTTTCTGTTGCACACACTCCGCCATTGTATTCTTAACAAGCTGTTCATTGAGTGATGTATTGAACTCCACCAAACCACTGAGCCGATCAAATATATCGTGTGAATATTTTAAGTTAAATGTACTGTAACGCTTTTTGGGATCGTTAAAAACCGGAAAATCACCAGCTTTCCTCTCCTCATTAGCTGTTCGGGGAACTCCTGCAAACGAATTCAACACAGCATTCCCAATTATTGATTGAAATGTACTTTCTTACAAGAAGAAAAACTTCAGAAGATCTGCATGGTATTTGTTAAAATTAGACACTCGCTACTTCAAGTAGTTGTATTTGTTGCTTTGCTGCGAACGGCTGGGACTTGAAATTTTTCAGAGCCGTCATACCGTTTTAGCCGTCGAAGGCTGAGTACGAGCACCAGTTGACGAACAAGCTCTGGCATTCTTCGCTCAAACGTTGCAGTCTGGACTATCAGCTTTAGCATGAACGTGTGACAATAAAATTATTAGACCCTTATTGAAGTCTTAAAATTTATGCACTTTTAAAATTTTCACCATTTTCATCACAGCTTTTCAAGACTTTCCTCCGGCTTTAAGGAACATTGGTAAGGGTTTGCCCCCGTCTCCTATTTTCCTCCGGATTTGTTACTGAATTTCTATCAAATTCTCCCGAATTAAATTTCTTTTGAACGACTATCATCGGTTTCGTTTGTAACTTATTAATCTCAGTTTAAACAAAACCTGTGAAATGAGGCTCCAAGGTGAAAGTCGAAGCAGATCCACTGGAAACGGGTGTTCTCGGTTTACGTCAAACACGGCTGTTTTATGCGACGTCGAATTGTCATCAGTTTGTTACCTTTGAACCGGAAATGAGCCTGAACCGGAAATCAGTTCATAGGCTACCTTTTAGGCGATTCTCAACAGCGAAAGAATAGACGAAGAAAAGAATCGAGCATTGAGTGATCTCACCTGGTCGAATGAAGTCTCTGTAAGTCTTATTTATAAGTACAAAGTGAAGAACTATGGGACAGGCGGGGTCTGTGGGATGTTTGAACACGTAACACTCCTTTATGCCATCTCGCTCATACTGTTCATCTGCGTCGATTGGCGGGAAAAGAAGACCATTTCGCTTGGCCCAGTCCTCTGCCAGTTTAATATTCTGCGGAAGAATAAACAGACCACAAATTTAGCCAAACAAAGGCTACAAAATGGTAGAAAACAGCTATAAAAAAACAGCGCTGAACCCCAACTCGATCCCACCAAATAAAAAGTCGTCCACGACAATTTGGCTCCTTCGTTGAAAGAGCATTGGGGCAGGTGTGGAACAGAAACCCTGGCTGACGGACGAATGACGATTTTTAAGCAAAAAATCCTTAGACTTTCTCAACGCCCCTTATAAATTTCTTAGATATAAGATGAGTAAAGTGTTCGCAAAAAGTAGGAGAAGGAAAGAAAAATGGTCTTGAATCAAAGAACAAGACAAGAGTATCTCACTCTGCCAAAACATGTACTCGCCAACAAAAATGACAAGCCCAATAAAAATGTCGCTTATGTCACACGTCATCAAACACACACGCTATGTCCAGGCAGTGTGGTAGGCTGTCATTTTCAAGCAGGGGTCGTCCTCCTAAGGTATAGGCTGGCCTTTTTCGTATATAGGAATGGTATCATAAGACATACGAAGCTGTTGAATATCTCGAGAATCCTTACAAATTATATTTCTGTGCTTGTACCTTAAAAGGTCTCTCTTCGTCGGTTTCCCGAGCACTGAAGTCAAACGACAAGATGAGATCGACAGACCTTTCCTTCCTAAGGAGGGGTGGATAGGGAGAGTTAAACATAAGTCCCGCATCAATGAGTTCCATTTGTTTCCGTTTAATGTTGTCTGACTCTAAGCATGTCTGTGAAGGAGCACCATCTGTAACTTAAATGTTGATAATATGACTGGTTAGTAATTCAGACCTAACGCCACAAAGAAACGATGAATTTACGCCAAATGTTTTCTGCGTCGACTTGTTTGAAGCCTGATTTGTGTTAATTCTGGCTCAGTTAATTAGGGTCAAAACTGCAAATACACTGCCAGGTATTGGATGACATACTTCTTCGCCTATTAACACCCCTGCAAGTTGTGATTTATCTAAAATACACCATGCGTCGAGAGTTCATTTCATAACCTCCACTAGCTTTTACTGCTACGTTATCACATTATCAGGCGAACTTTCAACTAGAATGCATGTTAAATGATAAAGATAGCTGAATAATCAAAGAATTTAACATGTGTGAATGATGAACTGAGCTTTAGTTATTGGCCTGGCATGGGTTGTTTAAAAGGCTGGCAAGGATAAGTGCTATCAAAAGTAATAAATGAGTAGTGGCATGTGTATTTCCGCCAGTTGAAGAGCTGTTATTGGTTGTCTGGCAAATGACATTACGAAACATCTACTGTTACATTCATAACCCAAAATACCTTGCGGTGTATTGAGACCCAGGCCTCGAAGGAAGTTATGAACCAGCCCCGCTCTTCGCGTCCGCGTTTGGAGACCGGGTAGCTTTTCCATCACATATTGTAAGAGTTTCCTACGGAACTCCTTCTTCTCTGCTCTCTGATTTTTCGAGGATTTGCCATTAATTTCATACGTCTCTTCGTCTGCTGCAACAGCAGTTTTTAAGTTTTCCATTAGAGAATCTGGCACCTCTTCGTTCTTTCTCCTTTTAAAATGCTCCAAATCATCACCGTCATCTTCGTCATGTTCAGAATTTATCTCGTTATTGTCTGATAAGAATTGCTGTTCTGTTGTAAAAGGAAAATGAATGAATGAACAACAAAACGACGTTCAACAGCAAAAGGGAAGCTGAGGGTTTTCATAACATCACATCATGGAAATCCTCTCATTCGATATTTCTTTTCTTCCCTCCAAGTGCTAGCCGATAAGAGTGGATATGGGGAAAGAAACTAAAATCAAAGGACTTTCATTTAGTTTAATTTTGGGAAAAAAATTAAACCTTATAGCTTAACGTTTGCCGTTTATCGACAAGCTTGATCACTCTAGAATGCTAGTTTAAAGATTCAAGGCTTTTGTTCTCGTGCTCTAATGAAAAAAGGTAGAAAGCAAATGCGTTAGTAATAAATAACAGATTAGTTACCTAAGAGTTGTTTTTCATTGCCGTTGTCTAATATTTCTCTCAACTTCTTTTCTTCTTTCATCACTCGCTGCAGCAAAATAGCGTAAAAACTGCCCCAAATTCCTAAAGGAAACAACGTTGCGAAGATTGATGATGAAACAATTGCTTGGCTTTCGTAGGTTGTTTGATTTAAACTTCGTTTACTTTATTAAAGTCTCTCAAGAGGTTCGGCCACCCAGCCGGACGTACCATCCAAACACTGGCCATTCTTCGGAAACTTGGAACTCATTTAGCAGCCACCTCGGGTCTTGCGAACATGAAAGAGATTTTTTTTTTCCATTTTACCACCCTACATTCGTGGGTTGTGGTTATTACCTCTGATTAATAATTTAAGGAGTTAAGGTAACAAAAATATGAATTGAAGAAAGAAAATGCAAATTTACTTATTTTTCAATTAAGGTATTTACTCCTCTTTAGATTCCGTTCATACCATTTGTGAGACCAGACTAATTCCTTTGGGGAGTAAGGTTGGTAGCAGTGGTGTTCCCCTCTCACTTGAACTGCTTTATAAATTAATTTCATTCTTATTGATTTGATTCATAGAGCGAGTTTCAATCGAGTGTCATAAAACCAAAACCAACGTAATTACTTTGGCCAATCAAAAAGGACGGAGACAATCCGACACAAAGCGCGGGAAAATGTGCACGCGCGAGCCACGATTGGTTTTGGTTTCACTTCTGATTGGTTGAAAGAGTGGCGCGAGAACTTTGAACCAATCACTGAGTGTAGTAATGCAAAACCAAAGCAATTCGCTAATTACTTTCGACACTCAATTGAAAACCGCTCTATAGTCTTCCCAATTAGAAGAGCACTTGTGATCAGCTAAACGAACATGCAATTGGGAGTTAAATAAATAAACTAATGGTAAATTTGTCTCACACCTTGCAGATAGTACAAAGGAGATTCTGGAAACTTTTCAGTGAGTTTTCCACAGAAAAACTTGCTTCCAAACAGTTCCGTCTTCATGAAAGTGCCATATTTATCCATTCCAATCTCATAAGGCGTGAACTCGACCCATTCTGAGACAAGAAAAGTTAGTTAGATGACGACAACAGAAACGAGAAAGCAATCTATTACTAGAAGTTGGCGTTCTTGTAATTAGTTTCAAATAAAAGCACAAATGACCTGCGAACGATTCAGCGGACACATCTCTTCTTGAGTTGATAGCTGTGTATATGGGCATGGGCACATGTCCAGATCCCACTTTCTCTTGTTGATGGCTCAGTTTGACGGAATCCTTTTTCTGTGCACAAAGACAAGATTTTCAGTGCTTTCACTTCAGTTTCTCAAGTAAGAGGATAGTAATTTAAAACTGATGAATTGGAAATGTAATGACATCTGTTTTTAAGTGAGAAGAATCCACGTGAGTGCCGTCAATTTTTGCGATTTTGCGCGTGTTCGTCTCCTCCTTTGATTAATGAATATACTTACTGAGATATACGATGTCGCAGAAAGAATCAGCCCTTAAAAGGATAGCTAAACCCTAACCATTGAAACAAATATTGCAATCGCTTTACTCCTCAGTCTGCTTGTACTTTTTACGCGGCAGACAATCTGATTTTAACCGTACTAAATCAAGTTGTAAGCGGAGGGGGTTATAGTGGCTGGTCACTTGTCCGCTCCAAGAAGGTTGTCTCCAACAAGGTGGTCATAAAAGTAAACAAAATTGGAGGAAGTGAGAATCCACTGACTTTTGAAAGGTCTCGCCACCGTCGACGTTACGACTGTATGGCACTTCGCTTGCGAATACAACGAAAATAGCTAAATGGACCTGGTTAAAGTTAGACTCTTGTTATCGTTACCTGTCCCAGAAGGCTTTCTCCAACACAGTGACCATAAAAGTCCGTCAGACTAACAGGTTGCCCCCTTTTCCATTTCTCGGTGATGTCTTTCACATAATGCATCACTCTTCTTGGCGTAAGAAGCCAAAATGGACCCCACTGGAGCTGCTCTCTGATATTACTCTGTGTTTCCTTGGGTTTGACTGTACTACCGGATGTCTGAGAGTACAGGAGAGAGAGGCCCCTGAAAACAGATCATCAAATGAAGTATTATTTCGCGGAAAAGAGGGAACGGTTTGCAGAAAACTATGATTGGGTTTAGTAGCGAGATGGAAAAGGTTTATATACTAAGATGTCTCAGCGAGAGCTCAGAATTAATAAGTAAACCATGTATAGCTCTTAAAAGATATTATTCCTGTCATTTACCAGGCAGAGCCAGATAAGCCAGTTAGATATGTCACACAATCCAGTAGACCCAAATCCTCCAGGGCGGTACACGCAGCAGTGAAGCCAGTGGTGGCTCGGTAACCTCCACCGGATCCAAGAACGGCTATCGTGGGTACCTGGGAAAGGAAAAAAAAAAAGAAAATGTATAGTTCTCAGAGGATTCTCAAGGTAGGATTAAAAAACTTCGGGTGGGATTAAAAGATATTTTAGATCCAAATGGGTTCAGTTAACATTGGACTAACGTCGCGGGTTTAATCACTTGCAAGACGAAATAACTCAACCTCGTCCCCAGGGCGCTTTTCCCTGGCTTTTACCCGTCCCACCCAAAGCCAGGGAAAAGCGCCCTGGGGACGAGGTTGGAAATAACTGAGGAGTTTGGTCAGTGAAGCCTTTGCTACAATATTTGAAAATGCATAAACTCTCCAGTCTTCGTATGAACTTTGTGGAACGTCAGACTTCGCAAAATGTTCTGAGGGGATGATACATCTTCTGGTGTGTGGTCTTTGTACAGTGTTGAAAATGTCCCAAGAAAATACAAGATAGTATTCGAAATGGCACCTTACCTCATCTATGTTTTGTGGCGCACGTTCTCCCAACACCTTTTTCATCGCTTCAAAAACGACTTTCTTTCTGTTGTCTCGAAATTGTTTTTCTTCATCACAGAGATCTGTGCTGTATCTCAAGTCTGAGTCATGTTCAAATCTAAAACGACAATTGTTCGTAAAGTAAGCTCAATCTTGAGATTTAAAACTTCCTAGCAAGGGTACCAACAGAGATCACTGAAGAGGAACCCGAGGGCTGTCGCCCGAAAGCCGACGCGTAACGAACGGCAAGGCCGGAACCGGAATTGAAACTGTTCTGGAAGCTATATGAAAGGCGAAGCGTACAAAGTAGTAACAGAAACAAAAAGACTTGCCGTAAATACTTACACTTTTTTTGCTTCTAATATAATGTCAACCTCAGAAAACTGGAAAAAAAAACGAGTAAGTAATGAGAGTTGAAGATAATATGAAAAAAACGTGACATTTTCAGCTGAAAGAGATAGCAAACCCACCTCGCCAAATTTTAGAGTTCTTTCTTCGGGTTTATCAAGTTGCAAATTTTCAAAAGTAAAAATACAGGATCCCCAATTTGATCATCTTCGTTGAGATCCTGATCCCACAAGGTGAGCTCTGCAAGCACAAACATAAACCAGTGAGATGCGTCACTCATAAAGGTTCATTATCATCATCAGTAACAGCGGCAGCATTTCCCTCCTTCATTTCTTCTCCATAAAGTTAAAACGAAAAATGTCTGCGTTTGTGCATCATACAGGATAAAAGTTAAAATGAGATGCAAAGCATCTGAAGGTTCAGCACCTTTGCTTTTGTTTTGGAAAGGTCATAATTCGTTTTGGGAGATTAGAACCTTTTCTAAAGGAATTTTAAATTTACTTATCGGAAAGTTTAAATGTGGTTTAATTCGTATGATTTTTTAAATGTTTGTATGTTTAAACCTTCCAAAACCTATTTTAACAGACACTAAAATAAGTTTTTAAAGTTGATGACGAACAGCAATCAAAGTCCAAAACGTTGAGCTAAATTAATTTATTAAAACGTTTATCCCTCCGTCAAAATCATCTAATGTTTGTATATAGTTACGATTAACTGGAAAAGTCCATTTCAGCGAGTAATTTTGCTTGGCCTTGCAAAGTATGAGAGCTAGGCCAATTTCTTGTAACTTTTCAGTGTACTAATCTTAGTTCTATTATTATTGATTAATGCTTTAGCAAAACCAGAGATTAGGCAGTTTGACACACCTAACACGTTGTGTTCTTCCGGATCAATGTGAAACACAAATGGCTCTTCGTTCCATTCTGGGTTTTTGTTGTCTGATACGCATTTAGTTCTTTTGACGATCTCAGCTGATGATGGGATCCTCATCATCAAATATGGGTCTGGAGTATCAACTGCGATCAGAGAAAGAGTTATTTATAGTATTATGGCACTGCGTGGCAATAGAAAATTTTCAATAGCGTATATGAAGTAATTTCGCGACAACTGCAATTATGTATCACGTTTGGCTTTGATTGATTAAAAAATCTCGCCCCAAATAATCAGCCCATAAGAGCAAAAGCAATTGCGACTTGCTAACACACGTTTTTTGCCCGCGTTTTAATACCGTTTGGATGATTGACTCGTTGGCGTAATTGTGTGCCTCTGTTATGTACCCCAGCGTTCAGTTCTAGTCACTTTGAAATCCTAATTCTCTTTTTTCACTTACATGATCAACAATCAGGGCTTTTTTAAAACCAAACAAAAGAAAATTCTTGCTTGCACAGAAATAGAGCTCAAATAAAAGCTTTGGGACATCAAAATTGCCGGCGTTTCTTGTTTTGGGACTTAACAGGGCAGCATTGACGTCACATCAATTTTCATTTCACATCTCTATTTCTGTATATTTGCAACTCATGTTAATTCATTTCCATAGAAACTTAATCTTGGTGACCAAAATAACGCCACAATGTTGTAAGAGGATTAACAAATAGTCAAATAAAAACGCCAAACCCCAAATGGGAATAGACTTAACTATTAGAAGGTAATGTGAAGTGCTAGTTTTCTACCCATATAAACCATGTGAGTGTTAGCCCTACTAATGGAAATGGGCCCAAACGAGGACAGAGAAAAACTCTGACCAGGGTGGGAATATGGGAATACACAAGGTGGCGGGTCGATGCGACCGGTCACGTACATCTTCCTTTGCCACCTCAATTAACCCAGTTGAGTGTGAATATTGCGTGATACTCACTCCAGTCATACCATCCTTGCGTGACATTTCTCGCCCTTAAAACAGTAATTTTAAGAGCAATACAGGATCTTGGAGAGGCCTGCGAAGTAAACCATAAGACAAGAACTTATAAACAATGATTGAAGAATGGTTGCTGCCTTACACAAGAATGTTTGACGCAGACCGGCGGAAATAATTGATTTGCATGAAAGGGAAAAATGGGGATTACGCAAACACATTGATTGCGATTTCTCACGAATTCTGTCTGTCGTATATAAAGAGTTTATGCATATCAACAGCTTTTTTAGTATCTGTTCGCTGGTTTTCCGTAAACGGTGAGAGATCCGCTTTTTTTTAACTATATTACACTTACATTGAAAGCATCAGAAAATTTTTTGAACTCCCACCTGCAAACAGGTCACAAGCTCTCTTGTTTCCTGGACTGCTTTCTTCTGCGCTTCGTTTTTGAAAAGCATATTTTTTGCCACTAAAAAAGACCAAGCAAATTAAGTTACAAAAATATTAACTACTTAACAACCAGACCAGGAGTTCGAATTTTCTGTAAATTTGTATGAAGGTTAGCCTGCGCAGACGCATTTCCGGCGGTCGTTTAGAGCTTTTCGGGGGAGAGAAACGACCGCTGGAAATACGTCTGCGTTCGCAGGTTATATCAAGGTTAATTTACCTTGTTAATTTCTTTTAAACAATTTATTAGTGGTTTACCATTTACTATCTAGGAAGCAAAGGAAGGAAAGGAAAGGAACTTTATATAAGTGTCTAGTCGTTCTAGCGCTGAAGCACTAATTGGGGACACTGTAAATTGAAATTAACAATTAACACAAATCAAGTCAAATTTTGGTTTTTGAGGAGAGGGGAAACCGGAGTACCCGGAGAAAACCTCTCGCTGCAGAGTAGAGAACCAACAAACTCAACCCACATATGACACCGACTCTGGCAATCGAACCCGGGCCACATTGGAGAGACGAGTGCTCTCATCACTGCGCCATCTACGTCCACCTACGTGAAGCGTGATGTAGCCTGTGTACAGCCGCCCGCTCTCCGAAAAAAAATCGGAAAGGAGAGCGGGCGACTGTACACAGGCTAAGCGGGATGAAGTCACGTTTTCACGTAACACGTGGATTACACCCACGCAGATGAAGGATGTGACTAATCAAAAAATACCGCAGATTTGTTTTAATATTTACAGTTTTTTTTTGTTCTATTTACCGCAAAAGCAGAACAATGGGAAAGCTGGTTCGTGCATGACCGTCACAAATTTCTAGATGAAATTTAAGTGAGCCTTTATGTCAACGTATATTAGGCCATTGTGCAATAGAGCAAACTTTGTGGGTTCGCATTGGGTCAAAATGGTATCCCTTAGCAAACAATCGAATAGTCTCGAAAAAGGTTGCAAGTTTTTTTTTTTTTAACCTTGACTTGTGCTACATCTGGTTCATCTTTTCGACGTAAAGACGGCAAAATAAATCGGAGTAAAATATCTAAAATATCCGATTCAAATCGAAAAAAAAGAGAAATATGGATATAGCTAAGAAAACAATAATTGTTTTTTTCAAACTAGCTTACCTGAGTTTGCTTTCCACTTGAGAATTCCAGAGTTTCAGACGAACACGAAGTGTCGGAAAACGGTCAATGAACTTCTGGTTCGAAAACCCAGAGTAAATACACAATCAACGTCACGCTTCAAGGTCGCTTTAAACCCTCTTACGTCAATATGGCACTACCCACGTAATCTGTACGACTCATCATCTCAAAATGTAATTGATTTATACTGTAATTCAATCGGGTACGAAGACAACCTCCTTTTTATTCATATGACAAAAGTGTGACAGCCACCCTAGAAGTTAAGAAGGAGGAAGACATTTCTCCTCACGTGCTAAGGTCTTCCAAAAATCCTTGTTATTGCATTGGTTAGTGTGAGCGGCGTTAATGTTTTGAGCGGGCATTCATTGCAGTTCCCGGCTAAGTGGTACAGCAATTTCGTGATCAAGACTTCCGAGGACGATCAATAAATTTCTTAAATTCGAGTGCAACTTCGTATGTTAATCGGAAGTTCTCTGACGAAATCAAATACAATGAAATTTTGTATCTGGGTGTGGCAGGCGTCATTATTAGTGGTTATAATTTTTCAACATAAGCTAACATCGTTGATATCTTGGCTGGAGGGCAATCAGGGCCAAATTGACAGTGAATGTGTGGGATTTTGGCTGACTTTGAACCGCTGTAGCGCCGCTCAAAAAAATATGGATTTCCAACTTTTGCCACTAGTTTAAATAGTTTTATTGATATCATTCTTTCAACTGAAAATACAAAGGCCATTAGTTTCGTGAATGAGGATAATATCGAATTTCTGTCATCAGTTTCCCTTTCAAGTTTGAAGCAAGCGTTTGCTCAGAACTTTATTCATTCAGACTCGGAAAGTGGGGAAAGTAGTACCTCAGACGGAAGCAGTAACGATTTTTCCGATAAATCTAGTAGCGAAGACGCATCAGACATTAGGAAGGTATGACATCCGTAAATTCGAATAATATAAATCTTCTCATATTGCTTCTAATTTCGCGGCAATTTTCCGTGATGATTTTGCAAGGGTTTGTATGAAATCTTAAAAATAAATGTCTTTTAAAAGACACTTTCACTGTGTAAATCCGTCTCTTTTTAGCATAAACTAAAGTATGGTATAAAAATATTTTCGCAACAAGGATTAGAAACTGTGGGATGCCAGTGTCAAATTCCAAGCACGTTTTGCATCCACTTCTGCCTCAGCAGAGATGTCGAGAGGGTTTACGGGATGAGGGTTTTAATTTCATTGCGGCTGCTGAGATCGCGATAACACTATTCCTGACGGTGTAGAGCCTGGGCTCTTTACATATGGGTTTTAACACTTTCTAAGACTCGATCCCTTCACCGTGATTTTTTTCGTTGGTTGGAGATGATTTTGGGAGGATACAATGAGCACGATCAGCGGCATGAACTGGTGCGCCGTAGGTAGCTCAGGTTGTAAAGGGTAATTCTTGCTCTTTG
>NC_090879.1:21835365-21850365 GCF_036669935.1 Montipora foliosa
AGGCTTGAGTGACCTAACCCGTAATCTTGATAAGCACGCGGATGACGATAGAAAACTCGACCCATGTTCCTTGTATTGATGAAATTGCACGTTCCCTTTAGGCTATTGGGAGTTATGATGCACTGGGGGCATTTGCAGAGCAGTCAAAATTGACACCACCTCTGGTGACTCTTGTGCTCTCTAAACTTTCCGCGAGCTTAAAACCACAACATACGCATGCTAAAGCATAAACCAAACTAGACCGGAGAAGACTTTCTTACAAAACGAAGCTGAGAAAGAGAAAAAATATAAAATAATTAAAATAAAAAAACAAACAGTACCTTTGTAACCTTTGTGTTTGTAGACATCAACAGCAATAACTGCTACTAACACGAACAAAATTAACTTGAAAATCTTTCCAAACGAAAAGCGAGAAGCTTTCTTGGCTTTCACTTTTTTGTCCTCTATGACCTAAAAAAAGAACAAAAAACAAACGCTCAAAAACGATTATAACATACAATAATCACTCGGCGTATGATTACAGATTGATTGGACTCCATTCAGTCCCATTACCAATTAATCATAACCATTACAATTTCCGAGAAAACAAATGCATTCCTTTTTCACTCTCTTATGCTACGAATTCGTCCATTTTGGAAAAACCCCACTTTGGTGGGCAAGTGGCAATGGTTATTAGGATAAATTCTGTGATTGGTGGATTAAGCTGAGTGCACTTAATATGATTGGCTGATGTAAATGTCCGACTAGAGGTGTACGATTACAGCCACGCAACTGTCCGATCACAGTGTCTCGTTACAACCCTACACAATAATTCGTGAAAAATAAAGCAGCAAATTTAAGAAAATTGTAATGGTTATGATTAGTATAAGAAATTTTATGAATGCGAGTGCATTTCGTGTTTATGGGCACGAGTGATGTCTTAAAAGTTCTCAACATTGCACGAGCGGTTTCAAAACATCACGAGCACCACGAAACACACTCGCGTTCATACGATTTTTTTATTTATATCCTCAACAAAATGACTGACTTGCTGTTTCCATAGCAACTTCCGTATTACACTCTATAACCTCTTTTGAACTCCGTAACCTATTTATGCATTCGTCACTGACCAATCAGAAACGCGATATTCTGTTGAGTGTATGATAATAAAAACACACCAGGCGTAAACAAAGTGAAATTTGAGTTGAAATATTTTGCAAATAATCCTAGTTCTCGATTATTTTGTCTTCAGTAGCACTGAAATCGGGGGCAAACCGCGTCGTTTGGTTTTTCTGTTAAAAGGCTTCATATTTCCTTCCAAAGAATTTTCATAAGGAAGACTTCGGAACTTCGACTCGCTTTCAAAATTTGAATGCCATTGAGCTTCAAGTTTTTTGGCTGTTTAAGTAAACTCCTTTTCCACTTGTATACAAACGAAATTATGGAAAGGCTAGAGTAAACTTAACAGCACTGGTCGAAAGTTACACAAAAGGCAGCAGGCCTATAGAACAAACACAAAAACTAATCAAGCCATTTCGTATATCCTTGTTTTTTATGTGAGTCATCAATTATTTACAGCAAAAACGCACCACAAGCTGTAGACCGCGAGCAGGCTCTCCGAGGGATTGGGGTTAAGGGTAGAGCATGCTCGCAGGCTCTCCGAGGGACTGGGGTTGAGGGTTGAAAATATACTGACAGAAGACTTAGGGTGCGTTCGATTGACCGTATTC
This sequence comes from Montipora foliosa, assembly GCF_036669935.1. Taxonomy (NCBI): domain Eukaryota; kingdom Metazoa; phylum Cnidaria; class Anthozoa; order Scleractinia; family Acroporidae; genus Montipora; species Montipora foliosa. The sequence goes on from NC_090879.1 coordinate 21,837,075, forward strand.
CGGAATATGAATACATGGAATATAAGTTAGAAATCTTTCGTTTTTACGGAGGTTCACGTTAAAATTGTCAAACAGCGGCTAAAATGCTATTTTAAACAGATTTTTGTTATTCTCGCTGCTTCGAAACGCGCCAGACATACCGTTTTAATCATCACGCCACGGAATAGGGTCAATCGAAGGCGCCCTTAATAGTTACTAGAAATAACAGCACTTTATACCTCACAAAGACTTACAAGAATTTCGGCAAATCAATCCAGCCTGACTTTCTGATAGGCAACACTCGCTCAACGACAACAAGAAAAAGAGTTTTCGACCACGTGAAAAGCACTTGTCTTGTTTAAAAACTAAACACGATGACTTTAAATAAAACACAGTTGTCATAAAAGCCAAGCTGTGCTAACGACTGTTGTTTGGATTTCGTTTTGTTTTAGTCTGTTGATAAGTTGAATTGGGAAATATGGACTACGAGCTTGGAAAAACTATATCTCAGAATAATCAATTCAAAACGAATTCCGAAAAACACACTTCACGAGACAAACATTTCGGGGAAGGATTTCAATAAAATTTAAAGATCTGCGGGAAAAATTGCACTCAAGTGTTTGACTGGAACTGATCCAAAATCATGGATTTCTAGATCTCTCCGAGTTTCAAACCCAATGCACCTTAGCTTAAAAAGAAACCTGGAACGCAACAACCCAGCAAGCTGAGGCAAGTCAGCACAGAATCGAAAGAAAACACAAAAGCCGACACGACAGGTGGAATAAACGACGTCGGCATTTCCGGTCTCATGAAACGAATTAGTTTAATATCGGCTGCCGCCTTTAATGGAAAAAAAACCGGAGACACTAAACAGTCTAAACAAATCATACAACTAGGGACCGAAATTTCACATTCTCGTGCGATTCTGCCTCTTCCTTCCGATCATTACTCGGTTACTGGGTTGAGCAACGAACTTTGCATTCCTTCTTTGCACAGTGGAGTTTCCAAGCAGATTTAAAAAAACCAATATTGCAATAACAAATGTTAATTTCTCCAAGAAAATAACGCCCAGTTTCACCGTATGAATTGTGATAAAACGCGAAAAAATTTCGTGCATTTGGAAAATTCTTCTGTAAATTTTGTGTCGAGAATAAAGCCCGAATTGGAAAGACGACTTTCTGAAGAAAAAGTCAATAAAAACCAGTTTCGTGCAAACCTACGCCAGGCCAGCAAGATTACGTTTGTATAATTTCTTTATTTGACATGCAAAGAAACCCGCCGGCAGCTACGTGTGGTCGATTGTTGAGAATTTCTACTTCGTTAGACGCAGATCTATTCAAACAGATATTAGTCCTTTAAGCACCCGTGCGGGTGTGACGGGGAATATTATTCAATTAACATTGTTGTGCTTGTGTCCTAGGTGTATTCAAACAGGAGGTCGCAGTTCGAGCTGTTTAAACTCACCGTTTTGCCGTCGTTGACCATCGTAATCTCAACAAAAGCACGCGGTTTTTCAAGATGGAAATGTTACTCGCTCCACAAGGCAACTAATGCTTTCCAATTAGAAAATGCTTCACCACTAAACTACTTGGCAAAAACACAACGCTGCACTCACTCGGGGAAAACCCAGTTAAAAGCGCTGTGGAAGGCTGCTCTTAAAATTGGCACGCGCTCCGCACGCTTTCGCGTCTCGAGAGCCAATAACAAGGCGTTACCCGATGTCAAAGTGATACAAATGACGAATGATTGAACGATTACAAGTGGCAACATTTTCCTACTCATGTCGACATAAATAACCTGCAAAAAGGAGACTAATTACGACAAGGTTACTCTACAAGAAAGCCATTTCGTTTTCTGTTTAACTGATTAAGACAGAAATGTAAGTAAGACAATTGATTTGAAAGCTCACCTGACAAGCTTTTACGCAGCTGTTTAGGCCAACCTTGTGTAAAAAAAAAAAAACATAATATGAATCAAATTATCCGAAATATCACTGAATTATTTAGCAGTTTTGACAAACTTGTTGCTTGATAACAACTCGTGGAGGTGAAGTTGTGTGAACCATGCCAGCGAATATCACAAGTTGTTTGTGTAAACACTAGCGCTTTTGAGCGACCAAAGTGAATCGTTTCCTCTCTTGATCCACTTTAAGCTACACTATTTGCATGTTTTGTCCTAAAAATAGTATCTGCACAGAATCTGGACGAAACCACTGCTTAAGAAATAAAAAAAGTCCACTTTACGGTTACCGCCAATGGTTGGGTAAAAATCAGGTTGCAACTCACCCAAAACGTCTTAATAATTGTCTCTCTTTTTTTCTGTAATCTTAAGTTTAGAAGAGCACCCACCTTTGTTTTGCCCTTTTCCAAAAGCAAATTGTTTCTGGCTTGAAAGTGGTGAACAAAGTTGAAAATCTTGTCCTTGAGAGCCTGTGATAAAGAGTTACTGTTAGGAAATGGGAAGAGTTGATAGCTCAAATAATTAACCCTTTAACGATACAATTTAACAAAGAAGGAATTTGATAACAGTGGATCTGTACGTCATTTACGGACCCGTACAGATCGAAGATCCGAGATGTGGGCCGAGTCAGAGAATAAACCAGCCAAACGCCCAGAAAATACTAATACTTTGCCGTCTCTCCTTGAAATTTCGCTTTCAATTGGCCACACACAAGTTGAAGTTGTGTAGAGATGACAAAATTGACAGTTACTTGCTTCATGCCAAAGCTGATTAAGAGAGGCCTAAACTTACACATTAAACGATGTTGGTCGCTTCGTCCACATATTATGTATAACTCGCCCACAACGTAATTCACAATGAAGTTAAACAACGAAAATGTATATAAACAACTTAATCGAAATGGTCTAGTGAAGGCAAGTCTTCTTAATGAGTTGACGAATTAACTTCAAACTTAAGGCGAGTGTGGGCCAGTTAACCTGTGGGCGAGTTAACTTCTGAGCGAAGCGACCCGTCCCCCTTGGGCGACATCGCAAATTTTAGTACACCCATGCCTCTTACTAGAGATGGGTCAAATGTTCAATTACAAGTTGAAAGAGCCGTTGGTTCGGATAAAGGACACGCAGGGATTTCAATGTAATTTAAAGTTGAGTAGAGTAACCGACTGTTGTCATCGTCAAAATGAATTTTAATCCTAGGTTTGAAGCAATCTACGAAGTAGTAGTAATGTATCAACAACGAGTGCGAATGTTTCATCATTGGTTCGAAACACCAAGAAATTAAATGAAAGCACGAGGCCGAAGGCCGAGTGCTTTTATAGTTTCCAGGTGTTTAGAACCTATGATGAAACACGAAGCACGAGTTTTTGATATGGCTTCTGAAACAATGTTGTGCATTTTTTAATTCTGCTTCCTTTACTAATTGTGATGTAAACATTGTTGTAAACAGTGGAAAATGAGTTATTAAAACGTTGTTCTTTGGTTTAATTTCTTTTGTTTTGATGTGTAAATCTTGATATTCAATGAGGAATCAGATGAAAACAACGTGTCGTATGGATACGATATCCAAAACGTGTGGTTTTCATCTAGGTTTTCATTGGGTTTCAAAAATCATGCACGTGACGAATTTATCCATTTTTAATAGGCTTTTGAGCTCATGAATTATTAAGAAGTGCGAGAAGTGATTTTGGAAAACATTTAACTATAAAAAACTGCGATAAAACATATCTAAACATATTTAAAAATAATAAAAACTTTCTTAAGAAAGGACGACGTTTCGACGTTAGGTAAATGTCATTATCAAGTCAAAGTAATTTAAAAATTGCAATCTATAAATACTAAAAGAACAACAGTAAATAATATGCCTGTATAATGAAAGAAGGAACAGTGAAAGTAAACAAAACGTTTGGCACGTATGGAGTCCATCTGGATATTCAAATTAGTCTTGAGACTCTCATTGGGGAGCATTTCATAAGACTAAGCAATCAAATTTGCTATGGCACTTTCTTAAGACCTTAAATAGGTATTCTTTCAAAAGATCATTACAACCGTTAGCTTGCAAAAAATGTCGACCAATTACAGAATTTTTGTGTTCAGCAATGCGTTAGTGAAGGTGTCGTGCTGTATACCCAACATAATGATCTGCATCGCACAGACCACATTTAAAATAATAAACAACACATTGCCGATTCAAAACTGACGGCTTGATTTCTTTGGGTTTAAGATCTTGCCCCAATTTTTTGCTTACGAAAAGCCTTTGATTACTTCAATTTAGGAAAAAACACGTAGCCGACCTCTCTGAGTGAAGTATGTCGGTATTTGTCGAAACCACTGGACAGTTGTTGAAGATGACGAGACAATGGTCTCTCTTCAAATGATTGATCCGTGCTCCACGTGGACGATCCTCGGATTCTGGAGGTGAAGCCTTCTCTAAGTAAACGGCGACACCACAAAGACGATAACGACGATATAAAACGACAAGGCGTAGCTTAGTCGGTTAATGCGCGGCATTCTGAGCTGGAGGGTCGCCAGTTCGATCCCCGTCATTTAATCGCCGTCTGTTTCGACTTTCCTCTGTTCCTTGTAGCTGTAGCTCTGAATACCCGTATACTAAACGGAGCATGGACGGAGGAAGGGGGGGGGGGGGAGTAAAAGGTGTGCACAGGGGGCCACAAGTTTATCTATAACTCCAGTTGACTATCACGTGCTACCCTTGTAAAAATAAGGACCTTTAACTAGACTAGGTACCTAAGGGCACTTTGAAAAGCTTGTATAGACGCGCTATTTTTGTCGCATCGACTCACTACAATTTTGATCGTGGTAAGGGCATGAATAACCTAAGTGCAATTTAAACGCGATTTTATTGAGACTTAGAGCTGCAATATCACAACAGTTTCGACCTTGCTGGAATGTTGCGCCGAGTTGCGGCGACCAAAAGCGAGTAAATATTTCCCATAGGCAGTCACGCCGTTTACACTGGTTTTGCGCCCGGCCACTATGTACGTAAATTACTTTGTGGATACTATTTTAAAAGTTTTGTCATAAATACAATACACATACCGCACTGAGCGAATCCCATGTGTCAATAATGTGGTTTAAAAGAAATCTGAAAGAAGGCAAGAAAACGCAGTACGAAGTTTAACAATGAACTTGATTTATTTAAGTGCTACTGTGATAAAAAAAAAATTCATATTTTTCTTCACATTTTGAAAGTGTGTTTGCTTAACACCTGACTGCCAAAATTTTGCGCTTTGAGTTTTATCCAAAGGCTGTTTACTTTTAGTGCAAGTTTCTGATTTAACGGTCCGCCATAACTCTCCTTCCAAAACTGACCGATCGACTTCAGATGGTTGGATCTACGGAAAATGACGTCATTTACTCACCAGCTTAAAATTTCATTTGCAAAACACGAGTTTAAAAATCTGAAAGTCCGAAAGTCCCGTGCTGCGTATTAATTCAGCCGCGTACAAACGCATTGCATTCTTAACCCATTGAGTCTTTGACGTAATTTTCTCCTCGATCCGAACTCTCTCTAGATTTTAAAGTTAGTAATGGCGGACCATAAAACCGGAAAATTCTATTTAAAATAAACAGGTGTCTTTTTGAAATCAAAGCTTAAAACGTGGGTCACTTAGTGTTTAGTTAACATAGTTTTGAAATCAAAAGAAAAAGAAGAATTGATTTTTTTCGTCATAGTAGCAGTTCAAGTGTCAAGTGTCTTTAGCGCTGGAGCACTAACTGGGGACATTGTATAGAAATGATTGAATCATTGAATCAACTCACATCAAATGATAAGTTGTTTTTTGAGCACAGAGGAAAACTGGAGCACCCGGAGAAAAACCTCCCTCTCGGAGCTGAGTAGATGAACCAACAAACCAAACCCACATGTGACGTTTTACTCAAAATTCGTGGCTAAAAGGGCATGAAGTAACCTACAATGTTGGTCACCATCTGAATTACTTACTTCACTTTATGAGCATTTAATCCTCGATGTATGGGGGATGGGGGAGGAGGAGACTTAAAACGGGTCAAAATCGTTGGCAGCAAAACCTTCAGCTACCGCAACACACACGAAAAGCCAAGAAGCGGTGTGGACACTTTGATACTCTGTGACTTTGGTTGGGTGGGTAAAAAAAATTCCTCGAAAATCTTAACTACTCTAAAACTCATCAAATAAAGTAACCTACAGTTCTCTGCTAAGCTATCTTGGGGAACACACCGTCAGTTGCTGGGGATGATAAGGGTAGTCTTCTACTAATGAATTTAAGACGAGAAGTCAAAGATGCTGCACCTATAGATAATGATGACGATGATAATTTCCCTGTATTATTTTCCTACATTTTACAGTGCTGTTCTTAGACTTTTCCAAAGGAGAAAATAACAACTGACAACTGATTGCTTGGCTTACCCTGATTGCAGTAAGACTGTGGTGTAACTGTTCTCCCATTTCGTAAAGCATTCGTTATCCTTTTCCAAACACAACATTAAGCAATTTAAAACCTACAGCACACAACACAAAACCATCAACGCTCATCACACAAGATAAAACAACATTTCAGTGTTGCTCAAAGACATATCTGATGGCAGGAAGTCCTGCAAATCTGAAATTATAAAAGAATTGACTGGTACTGTTTGGATACTGGCCTTAAGATTAGAGTTGTTAAATCAGCAACTTTTCCATATAATTTTTAATTTTAATTTGAGTCACTAGCCTCGCTCTCAAGCGACATTTCTTTTGTATTTTGTCCATGCAAAGGATGGTAGTGAGTCTAATTAGCACATAAACAAAAGAATATTTATTTGGGCCGCCATTTATGCATTCGGTCTATTCATCCCATTTTATGAATAAGCAGCAAGTAAGTAGATATTTGGATTCCGCAAAATTCATTTCCAGATATCCCATCAAAATTACAAGACTGTTGAATGCAGGGTTTTCGTTTGAGGCCCATTCCATGGCCACTATCCGGTACTTTGATATTAATATTGGAGGGGTTTTTATTTTATTTTTGAAGAGAATTTAGGTGAATTCCGGCCTTGCCTGGGAAACTGACCCATTGACTCCTGGGATTAAGATTTAACAGATTTTACTCTGTCTGACGCCAGACAATTTTACTCGTCAACTGGGGGTATCCCAGAGTGCACTGGGAGTCAATCGGTTCAAGAATGAAACTGAAACACACTTCTGGTGTTTACAGGTACCTCTGTTTGATATTCCAGCGAAAGCTTGCTGTTAAGGCAGCCAATCAGAAGAGGAAAATACAACGTGGACAGGGATCCTGGCTCGGAACTAATTGATAGTCTCTAAAGTTGGAGTAAACAACATGCAGAAAATATAATGAACTTCACAAGTGTCAATTGAGTCAGCGTCGAAACACTAACCCGGAACACCCAATTGAATTATATCAACTCAAATCTACGTAGTTTTCGAGGAAAGGGGAACACCAAAGGTACCTGGAGTGAAACCTCTCTCAGCAGAGTAGAGATCAACAATCCCTCATGACATTTAACTTCAATATTAAAACCAGGACAAGCATCTCACAACTGTGTAAACCCAACAACCCTGCTTAGCATGCATGTAACTGAGACAACTCCTACAGACACTATAATAACAACAGAAATGAATGTATATTTGAAGCGCAGGTTATAGATGAATGAGAGAAGTGATCCTTGCAGTTACCGTAGCTGAACAATTTAAACAAGTGTGACAATAATCACTTCTTGCATTTGTCAATAATAATCACAATAACAATGATAATAACAGTTATTATTAAATTTTCAACCTCAGTTAATGCATTTCTTGTGCTCTGATTGGTTCACTCAATCTCGGTTATCAGCTCATATACCTTAGTTTGACCTTATATGGTAAGTGATTGCGCTAAGCGTTGCTAAGCTAAAATTTTTTTCGGCAGAAGGAGAAATTTCTCTCTGAATAAGGCAAAGTTTTTGGATCAATTTCAACGTTTGGAAGTACGGTACTCGAAAAGGTAACAAATATTCTTGTGATGCGCCTCCGTCTGTCAGACCACAAGGTCTTACACAACATTACATCAGTTCTAATCAAGCTTTTTTGATTTCGCTCAGATTTGCTCGCTTTTTTTCACTCGTATTTCATACTTTCTAAACTTTTGGAGTTTAAGGATTTTAATAAAACAATTATTATTCCATTCCTGCTTATTGAATATGAGACTTGTTATAGGCAACTTTGTACTACCCGCCTCATTGGCTATTTATCATCTCAAATCCAATCCATGCTCATGAAATTGTTTATTATTATTATTATTATTATTATTATTATTATTATTATTATTATTATTAATGCTCTACTACATGTAGCTAGGGAGATGGCAACTTAAATGGAATTAAAGAAATTAAAATAGAGTAAGTTAAAATGGATGTTGGGTTTTGAATAGGCTGGAAACCTGGAGTACCCAGAGAAATACTGCTATGAGCAGAGTAGAGAATCAAAAAGCTCAACCTATGTGTGTACGACATTGAGACCAGGAATTGAACTCAGGCCACAACGATGAAATTTAAGTGCTGTCACTACTACATCAACCCTGCTCCCCGAAAAGAAAGCAAAATTTGTGGTGAAAAGCCAAACAAATAATATCAATAATAATTTATCCCAATAGCTCTTGAAATTACTTCATATGTAATGTGTAAAGAATTACCTTGACTTGCAGATAAAGTGACAACATCTTCCTTTGCAAGCTACAACAGACAACACTTCCAGTAAATAATAAATGCAAAAAGGTGTGGGAATAAGTTGCTGAACAACATTTATTTATTTATTTACACATTAAGGGACAACGCCCATGAAGAGTATACAATAAGTCACAGAGTCCCTTACACAGGTTTACCCTCTGAACTCCTACCATCCCATCCCATCCCCTGTACCACAGTAAAAATGTCAGTTCAATCGTCCAACCTGATTACCAAACTAAATCAAATTTGTGGTGAAAATAACAATCCTAATAATGATGATGATCATGATGATACCTTGGATTCCCAACAAGGGGTGATGAAGAAGAAAACACCAGTTCCATTATAGTAAAGAAGTCATCAGGTTTGATAACAAGCTCTTGATTACTTGTTGCCTTGCAAATACTGACAAGAACAAATAACACACATTATGCTGATTGGTTGCCCTTGCGGTGATTATTACACAATAATCACCTAAGCAGTTTTTTCAAAAGGATTAGGGTCACAAGCCATTTTGTCGAGCTGACAGGTAAAGAAACTAATATTATTGTTTTAAAGAAAATGCATATTTTTCAAATAATCACCTATGTAATTATACTAAAACAATTATTATTCACCTTCGGATAAAGTTGGATGAAACCGGGGGTTTCATCCAGGTTTTTATTCACTAACGTTCACCTTGCCTTCGGCAAATACTTAAATATCTAAATACCGTACAACATCATCCACAATACAGTCAAACCTCCTTATTCAATGTTGAGGTACTTTGGACCCAGGTTTAATAATAAAAAAAATAATAATAAAGGTTCTTAAAAACGCATCTAACACCAGTCTCGATGCTTCTTACAAAGGTGAAATAGAAAATGTATATAAAAAACCTTTCAAAGACTAAAACTATGATACAATAAAAATAGCTTAATTCTATAAAAATGAGTGTGTTTTCAGCATTTCAGGATATACTATCTGCCTGCTTAATATCAGCAGGAAGACTGCTCCAAAGGCATCATGCAGTCACAGAGAAAGCCCTGTCTCCATAGTGAATGGTGCGTGTTGTGGGTACATGGAGCAAATTCTGTGTTGAGGATCTCAGAGTGTAATGGGAATCGTAAGAATCAAGCAGCTGAGAAATGTACGCAGATGCTAATTCATTCTGTGCTTTGTAAGTGATGAGCACAATCTAGCTTAAATGCAATTTGCTTTGAGACAGGAAGTCAATGGAGGTCACAAAACATTGGTGTTATGTATTCATGTTGAGTGGATCTTGTGACAAGTCTTGCGGCTGTGTTTTTGACCTCTTTGTAAACTTTGTCAAATTGTTTGATGGGAGGCCATACAGCAAGCTGTTACAGCAGGTTTAAAACTCTTTCAATTTTTTGAGTCATTCATTGGGAGAGAGAGTAAGGCATCAAGGCTAGCTCTTTGCCAAAGTTACCTCATAGTGCCTTGTATGGTTGAAATTCTGCTTGCTGCATGGCCCCTATCATTATGCAGTACCCAATCCCAAAATCAACTTTGTTTATTAATCAAACTCGCTGTAAAAAATAACATCTTGTGAAAGCTCTAAAAATTATTTAATGATTATGCACTGGACAACTTGAATAGCTTTGCTAGCCATGGGCAAATAATAACAATATTTTTGCCAAAATTCTGAATTCTTGTTACAGTTGTTGTTACAGTTGTTATGCCAGCTGATGATGATACCAAATTATGGTCCTTTATTTCTCACATACCCAGCACAAGTACAGAATATATCAAAGTCATGAAAACCATACAAAGTCATAAAATTCGCTGGGTTATAGAAACACACCCCTCAGCAGATCTATAGCATAGTGTCGTCTTCAGAAAATTATTGCGCTCAAAAATTCCTTAAAGTAGACACATCTACTTGAATTTTTCACAAGATCAATGGGTTAATGCTGTCACCATGCAAAAAGGTCATGAAAAATAGATATGAGATACTTACCTCAAAAGAGTTTCCAGATATGAAACTATGAACTTTGTTAGGTGCTTCATACTTGAATAAGGTATCATGACTTCCATCCAAACTGAAATACAAAACATAAACTTGGTGTCAAAATCACTTTTACAGAGAGAAATTGAAAACACCAAGGTAACTGTAGATAACCAAGGTTTGGCTTGAAAAAAAGACAAAAATTCTTGTATAATTCTTAAGGACGTTCACGCCAATTGTTTCTGCGTCTCCTTACTGCGCACGCAAATGCACACGCCACGTCATACACAAGCATGCGCGCTAAGTAATAAAATGAGAAATGATAGGGCAAAAGGCCATTGCCATAGCTTTGCCTGGATTTAACGGTCTTGGACGTTCGGTGACCCCTATTTTTCTTTCCAGAAACGGATTTTATTTACAATTATCTCCACGTTGTCCAAAAATGAACAAAAAATCAATGTGGGGAGTTAAAAAAATTTCAAGATTTCTGCTCTCTCTGGATCATGCATATGAAGTGCTGTTGGCAAATATCAAAATGGAATGCCAAAGGTGGCCAGAAAAGCTTTTAATATGGGGGAGGTCTGGAACCCAGTATGATGCCATGGTAACAGAACTGTTAAGCTCATATTGTGGAGATCAAAAATTTCTGATACAAATTGGCTGAAATACCTCTTTTCATCATATTTGAACAAAATTTGGTTGTGTATGACGTTATCACTTGGCTAATTTGCATAATCATTTTAAAACCTCGAATATCTCTGGAACGAAAAGAGATATTTGGAAAAAGTAAACAGCATTTTTCTTCTCACACAGACTACTTGTTTATGTTTCAAAATGGCTTAGATAGGAAAGACGCGATTTTCGTCAGAGTACCCCTTTAAAGTTCTTCTACAGACAACACATCAACAAGTTACTGCTTAAGGCTTTCATTCAGAAAATTATGGTCTGCATCTGAAGGATGCATTGTTCTCAAATGTATCAGAATTACCAAAAATTGTCAGCCCTGTTGGCAAGTAATTTACTTTAAATGTTTGCCTCAAACTATGACAACAAAGGTTTAAGAAATAAATATTACATTTAGCTACTGAACCTTAAGTATACTCACTTTTCTTTTTCAAACTGTCCATAATGTACTTGTAAAAAACGTTTAATGTGGTGGTTGCAAAAAATCAAATATTTCTTTACAAAGCACCAAGTTAAGGACTGTTAATCATTAAGCTCTCGGACCAAATGAAAGAATTTTACATTTCACATAATTATTTGTGACAAACGAGTTTTGATCACAAAAATGGCAGCTGTTTCCTTGGTTAGAGATGCCAACATGGTACCGCGTGATTTCATGTGAAAACCCATGACATGAATCAGGTATTTACGGTTTTTACCCTTTAATCCCCAAGCTAGATTCTTGTCTGGGAGCTGTCCAGCACACCACATCAATGCTAAGGCCTCACGTGTGTGAGTCTTGCGTGCAGTAAGCATTTCCTGAATCTGTAAGTCGAACAAAAAAGTATTAACTCTTAACCTCACAAGCAATCCTCTGGTGTTTAGCATTAGCCAGGCAGTCAAGTAAAATCTATATATGGTCGCTTGTAATAATGCCTGGACACAAAGATGAACATTAATTCAATTTAAAGGTTTCTTTTTCACTACTGTCAATCAATGTAGTTGAACAGGTCAATGCGTCAGATTCGGCATTGTGATTGGTTGATTTCAATTCACTTTTAAATTATGGGCCCTCTGCAGCTGGCAATCACATGGTACAAACAACCGCCATACTGGAGAGTAAATAGCGCACTGGCGCATCGAAAACAAAGCAGCTTAATTTAAATTCATTTAAATTTATTTAAACCTTGGCCTAGGTGTATTGACCTCAATATCACTTGGTCAATACGGTAAGGCCTCAGTTTGAGATTTTGCTTTAACAACCAAATGGTCAAGGTTATGAAGTAATTATTAATGTTATTCTACACCACTATCCACTAACTATCAACTATCAAGCCACGATTAACCCTTTTACCCTGTACCGGCCCGCACTGATGACTGAAAATTGTCTGTCCCTCCCTCCCTTTGATGGTAAGTAGGAGGTTCGGTAAGTATTCCTCTGAGCTCATTTCGGTGTGACAGTGCCTAGTTGTTGGCGCTCGCATGGTTACCATGATTACCTTCCGTGCAATGCTGCCAGTTGCGCTCTAGGCCCTTCCACCTTTTAGGCACCAGCACCCAAGCTCATCTTGTCGATGCAGTGGTTCTGGGTTCGAGCCCTGGCCGTGTCATTATGTTATGTTCTTGGGCAAGACACTTTACTCTCACATACCTTCTCTTCACCCAGGCAAATTTAATGCTGGGCGTAACCTTGTGATGGACTAGCATCATCCCATCCAGGGGGAGTAGAAATAGTCCTTGTCGCTTCATGCTACAGTAACCAGAGATAAGCGCCGGCCTGATGGCCCAAAAGGCTTGTAGCAGACTTAACCTTTACCCAAGCTCATCTTGTTGATGAGTTTAAATGACATAAATAAGTTTTAATCAAAATAACATTTCTGTTTTAGATTAATATACAAAGAACCAACAAATTCACCATAGGGATAGCTTCAGATTCAGTTCCTCAACCGCATAATAACATTACTGTACCTCAGTCATGTTTTCCAATATGACCTGAGGATGTTGCTGTACAACAAACTGTAATATGATCTGATCCCCATAA
>NC_090879.1:21852865-21855365 GCF_036669935.1 Montipora foliosa
AGAATCTTGGAAACAACTATTTCATTGGACAGCCAAGAAGATTTTGTTTTGCTGATTTTGACATGACAATCTTTGTGGCAGTTGAACCTTCCACCTCACTTCAACTACTTTTCCTTCCTGCATGCCTGATTACCGCAGAGATAAAAATTATCATAACAGACATCTTACTAACCTTGTTTTCTCCAGTCCATACTGTAAAAGTACGGATCCTTGTTTTTTCCTGTTTATTAATGGTCCACCACTTTGCGCTGGGGCCATAAATCAACGGGGAAAAATTTGGTCGGTAATTTTACAGTACAGACCTCAAACTCGATTAGTAAGAGGTATTGCAGGCTCACTTCTAGGGGTCAACAGGTTAAAGGGGACAAAAACAAACTGTTGCAGAGCATCAGACTTAACTGATTAGAGTGAAAGGTGAAGTACTTGTTCTGTACCCCATGTGAACCATGTGAGCGTTAGCCCTATAAATGGAAATGAGCCAACACAAGGACAGAAAAAAACTCTGATCAGGGTGGGAGTTGAACCTACCACCTTGAGTTCGGGTTAGATCACCGCTCCTCTACCGACTGAGCTACAAGGTCAGATGGGAGCAAGCCGTGGGAACTGAAGATGTTAAAGTCATGGCAATGAACACGTACAAGTACAAGGAAGGGTTACATTTTTACAAACATTGGCCGTGTAGCACTTATATTTCAACAGACTTAACTGACTAGAGTGTAATGTGAAGTGCTTGTTTTGTACCCCATATTGCAGAGCATAGGTGAGGAGTGAGACAGGAAACTTTGATGTTATCAAATGATTTGAAAGAGGTAGATGTAAATTAACTCATTGACTACTAAAGCAGTTCCCATCTACTAGTAAAATCATCTGGCCTTAGACAGGGTAAAATCTAAAAGTCTCACTCCTAGGACGCAATGGGTTAATAACCACTTTAACTTATACTTACTGATGGATTATTAGGAAAGTAAGATTCTAGGTTGGTCTGCAGTGCAGTCAACTCATCAAGGTCAAGCTGAGATGAAACAAATCAATATAAGAAAATCATGTTTCAAAACACAACCTTTTTATCACATCTTTTATAAATAAGGATAATAGCATAGTCACTTTGATAACAAAAAAATCGTAAGTCATACTTTTGCTATAGCCTCCTTTAAGAGCTGTTCATCAGTCTTCTGAGCTTTGGATGATGCTTGCTTCTTTCTGCTGCCAACAAAACCAGAGCTGGATTTCTTGCCCTGAGGAGCTTGTTCAGGGACCTTTCTTGCTAACACAGCTGGTAATTCATCTGGAACCTTGGATGCATCGTGTTTTACATGGCCATTTCCAACAGTGCTTGAAGTTTCTTTAGGTTCTTTAAATGCCTGATAAATGGTTTTGGAGTCTCCCAGAGGATCTGACAATGACAATGTCATTTTATAGCCATGATTATTATACTGATCAGAGATGGAATGTATGATCACGGCAAAAACTCAAACACTTCCCTTTTTCAATTTGCATCAAGTTTAATTTTGCATCAAGTTTAATTTTGGGACACAACGAGATACAATACAATACAATACATACTTAATTGCTTGCTCCCCATAGGGGCTTTTCAGGGCCAATGAAACACAACGAAACAACAGAACAGAACATCAACAACAACTGTTAACAATCCCAACTGGCCCGAGGCAAGCCAGTTGGCTATTTACAAGTGCAGCTGGGAAGTTGAACCAGGAACTACCAGGAACAAATTCAATGAGTGGTCAGAGCGGGTCTTGAACCCGAGATCTCCGGATCTCAAGGCAAGCACTCTAACCACTGGGCCACACTGCCTCCTATATGATATGATATGACTAGACACTTAAATAAAATTCGTTTCCTTTCCTTTCTTTGGCACCGAGCTTTACGTTGCTAAGGAAGGAGCCATTTAAGCAAGCATGGTCACTATAGAGGCAGCCATGTTGCATGGCAGGAACAATAGATTCTTTTTCCTATGGGAACAAATGTTCCTTCTAATGCAAAACAGTTTCATTGTTCCTGCCATGCAACATGGCTGTTGTGCAAAACCTCTATTGTTAACAAGGGGTAGGGGCGGGGTTTGCTAACACTCAGGACCTTACAAACATGAATGCTTACAATGTTTGACTCTTCAATATTAACTTATTTTAGGAAGAACGGCCCACCAGCCACCAGGAAATAAAAAGCAGAAAATTGCCTTCAATTAGCAAATGAAGCAGGCTGTAAATTTTATTATAAATCCATTTGCAACTGGAGTTCAACATAACAATATATACCTTAAATTAGGTTTTATCAATGGAGTTGATAGTGTAAATTGGCTACCATACAGAGATTCTAAATGCCGACGTTTTGAGCATTAGCCCTTCGCTCTGAAGGGCTAACGCTCTGACAAAGGGCTAACGCTCGAAACGTCAGCTTTTAGAATCTCTGTACGGTGGCCAATTTACATTATCAACTCCATTGATAAAACCTAATATTTGTATACTACTTCCCTACCGACACA
>NC_090879.1:21857865-21880365 GCF_036669935.1 Montipora foliosa
TGTGTGCGTGGAGCAAGGAGCTAATGTATTTAGGTGGGAAGGAACTGCTGGAAGACAACAAGGACTCTATGGAAGAGTATAGAAAATAAAATACAAAGTTGTTGTTTGTATTTTAATTTAGTTCAGTTCGTCAAAGTGCTTTAAATAACAATTTGTCTCATAGCCAAACTGTAAAGTGGTCCGTTTGTCCGACCTGATTATATTTAGATTTTTCTTGGGTAGATGGGGTCCAGTTTGTGGTCCACGTCTTGTACCGTCCCTCGGGTTCAAGACGTATTAAAATCTCCCTTCAATTCCACGCACGAATCGTCGTTAAATTACCGCAAGCATAATTGAACATCTCCCTTCTCCTTGGCAGCATTTCTACCATTTAGATGAACTAGTTTATGCAGTTTTCACGTAAGAAGAGACTATGTGGATTGATTGGTAAGGGCGCAACAATGCTCGGCGGGAAACTTTTCAATATAAGCGTACATGTAAGCTTTACGTCATAGGTGCGGTTACACACACCATGGTAAATTATCCCTCGGTGCCTCAAACTTGGGTTTTAGTATACCGTGTTTACCCTCGGTCACACGTTACTGACCGTTTCTTTGACACGAGGATTACAGAGAAATGAAAGCACAACTTTGTCGCGAAGTTTCTCTGATAAAAACTTGTTCAGAAATCCAAAATCCACGTTAACAGCACATACCAGGCCTACTCCTGAGTATCTGGCTACAATTTGTTTTCCCCAGGCCGCGCTTCAGCCATTCGATGAGGGCCAGTTTCGTGCTTCTCAAGTTGTCTCACTTACTCTCAAAAAGAATTCTGGGAAATGCTGCCATTCCATGACAAGGGAAAACTCCCGATTCTCATTTCATAGTTTTTTTCGTAAGTGTCGGGTTACCCAGTCCTATCAGCAAAATACCGCATCAATTGGAGTTTTTTGCTTTCGGAACTTGCCCAAATTGTATCAGTAGGTCATGGAATTCGTCCACAGAAAGGCCAGAGCGACAACTTCACTCGTGAACCGCCATGTTTACAACAGAGCATTTTAGGCGTCCTAATCTGCATGAAACCATCTCTCATCTCTGTCTCGAGAAGACCAGACACGCGCGGTTCTTACCTTACGTTTATGCCTGTAGAATTTGTTCAACTGAAATGCCAATTCCTTGTAAAAACCTGCATCTTAATTTTTTTTCCGGTAGGCTAGGTATCGGAAAGCCAGAAAATTTACGCATGCGCTGACCGAATGTTTGAACAAGAGAGAAAAACGCAGTACCTCTAGACACCGGCGCTGGAGCGTCGTACCAAACGAGTCATCCCGGGATTTTGGCCCGTGCGATCGCTTTTGGACGCAGTTGGCCCTTCGCTGCTTTCTGCTACCGACCTTGCCTCCCGGTACGGCATTGAGGGAGAGATATGTCGGCCCCTAAACCATATGTGACAAATCCCACGCCTACTCACAGCTCCAGACCGCCCTTGTCAATTTAGCCTATGAATTCGATCGCTTAAATATACAAGGGAAAAGTCATCTTATCTGTCATATGGTAAGAACTGAAGTCGCAGATTAGAAAGTGTGCGCATGCGCTCTGGTAAAGGTAACATGCATACATGCGTGCATAAACTTTATTTCATCTCGAATTTTAGAATAACTACAAGAGTTAATATCTTTAGAGCTAAAATACTTAGCACATACAGATACAAACTAAATACATAATATTTAAAGATATATTAATCGCTTTTACGATAACTATTTGGACTAGAAAAATGTCCCACTAAGCGCTAGTATGTCCAGGTCTAACCCAAAATCGTCGAGGTCTTGGCAGGCAACCACTAAGTCGTTTCAACCTTCCGCCTCTTGACACCGGTGTCCTAGCGGATTTGGACTACCCGGTACAAATCCCCTGGCGGATTTAGTCCCCCTTCGCGGATTTGAACCCCCCCCCCCCCCCCCAATATTACAGCTTATGTATTTAATTGTTTATCGATACAGAGCTACATTTTGGATCGGGGAAACTTGAGGAAAATACTTAGGTCAGTTAATTTGCTGTTTAAAAGCAGTCGCGGTGCCATTTCTTATAAAAGTATGCAGTTGCGAATTTTAACTCCTTCCTGACAGAAGCTTAAAGTGCCCCTGTGATCAAAAAAACCACTTCCTTTTTTCCTTCAGATTTTGAAAGTGTGTTTGCTTAACACCTGACTGGCAAAAATTTGAGCTTTGATTTTTATCCAAAGGCCGTTTACTTTGAGTGTAAGTTTTGGATTTCACGGTCCGCCATTACTCACGTTCAAAACTGACCGATTGGACCTCAGACGGTTGGATCCAGGGAAAAGTGACGTCAGAGGCTCACTAGCTTAAAATTTCAGCGTGTGAACGCAGCTTATTATATATGCAAAGCGTGAGTTTAAAAGTCTGAAAGCCCAAAACCCCCGTGCTGCATATTAATTCTGCGGCGTACACACGTATTGCATTCTTAAACTAGTGAGCCTTTGACGTCATTTTCTCCTCGATCCAGCTCTCTCAAGAACATAATGTTAGTAATGGCGAACCATTAAATAGGAAAATTACAGTTAAAATAAAGAGGTGTCTTTTTGAAAGCAAGGCTTAAAACGTGGATCACTTAGTGTTTTGTTAACATAGTTTTGAAATCCAAAGAAAAATATGAATTGATTTTTTGGTCACAGGGGCACTTTAAATAACGTGCTATCTTTTTAATAAGGCAAAAAAAAGCAAAAACGGACTTGAGCTTCAGTTAAAGTTGTTGAAAGAACTTGCTGTGGCTTTTTCGTAAAGCGTTGTTTTTTCTTCCATTTGATAGTTTGAATGGGCGGCGCTGCCACAAAGGAGGTACCACTTTTTAAAGTAACACCTCTTGGTTGGAAGACGCGTTCTTAGAAGTTTGCTTGACTACAAGGCTTCAGAAGATTTTTCCTTTTTTATAACCACTCTTGTCAAGTCGTGAATTCTCGTATTAATTTTAAATAAGGAGAAAAGGTGAAGTTAGACTTGAGTTTCAGTAAAAGTTGTTTAAAGCACGCGCTGCGGCATTTCGTAAAATAGATGCAAATTTTAACTCTAGTATTTGAAAGCATTGTTTTTTTTAAGATTCTTTACAATGCCCTTTATGTGAGCCCATGCGATTACAATACTAATAAAACGCTTATTTTTAGAGGGATCCAAATCCGCGGGGAGGGGGGGGGGTCCAAATCCGCTGTGACACTGGTAATGAAAGTAATCTAGTAATGTTCTGCCACCTTCTGAAATAGTCAGCTTGAAGAAATAGCAAAGCTAAATTTGCTCGAAAACAGGCAATTAGGTTTGAAATAAGCCCAAGTATTAAAGACAAGAAAGTGAAGCGCCTGTCCGCCATCTTGAATAAGTTTATAATATTGCGCGGTGTGGATTGGAACTAATTGCGTGACGTCAGCGCTTTCGAAAAGTTTCGTTTTCGTCCGTCCACACGTACACACGCGAAAACAGCGTTTTCAAAAAGTTCCACTCTGGAGAGCGTTTTTCAATGATTGTTTTCATCGGATACGTGTGGACGGAAGCCGTATCCGAAAAGAAAAAGTTACGTTTTCAACTGAAAACGGATATGTGTATCGCTATGCAAAGTATGCATACTAAAATTGTAGTCGTGTTGTATTGTGAATGTTATGGCTATAGACGTGATCGTCAACCGAGCAGGGTACCAGTGAAAAAGTTAAAATGTCTCTCTCAGGAAAGCAGAAAACTACAGAGGTACTAAAGCCATCGAAAGTTCATCCCACAATAAAGGTGGAAAACACCTCTTTATCCCATGACGAATCCTTAATCAAACCCGAGTTAACGCTTCCATAGCGTCTAGTTTTACAACATTCATCAACTTTTTTGCTTGATTACTTTGGAGTAATACCCACATAATTTTATTTGCCCGATCAGGCGCGTAGCGTGGTCATTTTTTTAAGTACGCACAAGTACATATGATCTAGAAACCTAAGTAAACTAAGGGAAAAATACTGCGTTCTTTATTTCTTGTTCGAAATAGTTGTGTTAATACAAGCAAAGAACAAAGCGTCTTGCCCTTATTTTGAGCAAACTTGGCGCAGACAAAGCATTGTTTTGGTTGTGCTAGCGTGACTGGAATTGTCAACAACGTTCTCGGAACGTCGCTTCCTTGCAACTTCGCCTTTTTGTTGCACGCTGACCAAACAACACTGCATTGTTTAGTGTAAAAAAAGTCAATGCAGAACTAAGTGAGCACATGGTATAGCTTTTGTTTTGGTTTTTAGAATTTAATCAAAGTGGTGTTTTCATAAGGAAATCTTGGTTGCGTACAAGTAAAATGTTAAAAGTAGAAACAATTGCTTAAAATTTCAAAATTTTCTGGTCACTTCAAGTACGCACGTGCGTATTTGCGTATAGGACGCTACGCGCCTGCCAATGATGAGTCGCTATCGAAATTCTGGGCCCACTTGCTCAAAGTCCTATTAGCTCCTGGATAACTGGAAACTCTAATAGATATAAAGTTCATTTACAAATGAAACAAACAAAAATATTAACAAGATTTTTTCCCTTTTGTGTTGCCCAAGGCCCTTCTATTCCTTAAAGCATAAAATGACATTTTTAAAGCATTTTCATTTGGGATTCTTCAAACTTCTGTTGCTATTTTAAATCCGGGTTTGTGTTTAGTTAATCGGCTTTCGAACAACTAGATCTATGAACAAGTCAGGAAAACACTACAGACAATTTACTGTACAGTCAGACAGAAATCATCCTTGCCTCTCTCGGTACTTCAAGATATTGACGTAATTTTTTAGCTTAACGGTAAGAGTAACTATAGGGAAATTTCTGATCCTGGCCTGGGATCCTTGTTTCGGGTATCTGTTGTAGCTCTCGGGACCCAATAGCGCGGGATCTGGTAAAGTCGCGGGTTTGTGTCACACAAACGGCGACCCGAAAAATTAATAAACATGGTAGCCCTTCAATTTTTCGCTTTAAATAGACCCCCCAAAACATATCTGTCTGGAACAAGATGTTAATGATCCACTTTAAAATGCTTCAGAAACGAGCATTTTTTGCCCATGATCTGTAGATGAGCCATAGAAAAATAGGTATCCCATAGCATAATGCGGCGAACGCACATTCGTGAACAGAGCAAGAAAGAGTTTTTTGGGTGTAGTTCCTTGTTTCTTTTCGTTTAAATTATTTGCTCCCGCGAGTCGAGCACAGCGACAATTCTCGTAGCTGATGGTACGAAATCCATCCAAGTGCTTGTTAACTTTTTTTCGCAGTGGTTGCTTCGTGAATTGATCAATTTAAGACGACAAATATGCAATTTAATAAATAAAACGATGTAACTTCTTCAACAGTCAAGCAGACATTTTGAGCTAAGAGCATTTTAATAGTATGCCGGAGGCGAAAATTGAAACCCCGACGGTGTTGTTCAATTAATGGTTATTGAGGGATGACAAATGTTAGCGGTAAATAGAGAAATTAGAAATTTCGAATATCAGGGATGTATTCCGGTAAATCTTGAATTACTTCTTACTGCAAACATGGCATTTCGTTGTTTGTCATTTTGTTCAGCCTAAATTCCATGAGCAAACAAATTCTTCAGTGTTATTTACTTTAAACGCCTAAATTTCACAAGAAGTGCTTAATTCAAATGCAGAGCAATACTTTGAAAATGAGATGTTTTGAGTTTTAAACTGTCCTAAATTGCATATTCTATGCCTCGCAAATAGCTTGAAATAAAGAGCACAGGGGATTTAGCATATAAGTTTCCGGGATGTCATCCGGCCTACTCAGCTGATAGCTTCCATTCAGTTTCTTAAGGCTTTGCACTAATCTTACAACTTTGTAGTTTATTGCAAAAGAGTGAATTCAGGCGATACAAAATATTCCGTGATTCTATAGGTTTGCGTGTTTTTTGCGCTTGGACTATCGTGACAATAGTTTCAGTTTAAAACTCCAATTGTCCTCTTTGCACGCTTTACTTGATTGTACGATGCTGAAGTTTCGATGGTATACTTCAATACTTTTTTTTAGCAAACGCGTCCCGATGAAATTCTCAATACTGTCTCGTTAGTTGTCATTTGGTTCGTCCCGTCAACAACGCCGCACAACATCCTTCACTCAATTATCCCAAATTATGCTAGAATTTTGTCAATATTGTTCGATTTCGGGACATCTGCTGGCTCGAGCTTGGATTGGGTATTTTATCGCAAAGCCATTCTTATGCAGAGAGTTTTGTCCAATGGGAAACCAGATGGTCACAGACAATTTGCTTCCATGGGCCACCAAGCTTACCCATCCCTCGCAATATTCAATCGTTGAATATTCTGGTACATCCTTTATCTTCGGGCGTATTCCTTATAACAATGTCACTGGAAAGATCTTCGTTCCGGCGAAATTTCCAGGGTTGGGTTGAATTAAACTACGGGGAAAACAGTCGGACAAAGACGATCACCCGGAAAAAGTTTAACAAAATCTGCAGATATTTGCTAGGCGAGCCCCAGATCGAAACCGATGCTAAATTTCGTTTCTGGGTCAAGTCAAAAGGGTTCCGCATCGCTCACATGAATGATGGTCAAAGCTATGGTGTTTTATACGTACCGGTTAAGGTTCCCGCTCATGGAAAAGTAAGTAAGCTTGTGCGACAAAGGTTTTGTACTTAAATTATTTGACTAAGTACGCTTTTGTTTGCATTTGGTTCTCATTGAGTTTTGTGGGATGTCTTGTGCATTTAGAGCGTGGAGATGTTGTACCCATACGAAGACAAGATCTCGGGACACTCAAATCGCTCCCAGGTTGTCGAATATCGCAGGGTCGCTGTAGCAGACGATTTTTTTGATATCATAAGCAGTGTTCACATCAATGACAGGGGAGTTCATGTGGGACAGAAAAAAACTTACAAAGCGGTGAGTTTATTACTAAATCGGCTCAGTTTTAGATAGAGTATAAACTAATATTTATGAAAAGTGAGTCAGTGTACGAATCATGTTAAGGCTTTGGCCGAAAGCTGAAAACACTCGTAGCTTTGAGGGATCGAGGCCCCAGTTTATGCCTATGCGGAGCAAAGTTAGCGGGGAACATGTTGTGTTAAAAAGGAAAAGCCGATTGCACGGGATAAAATTATTTTTTATGGTGTACTTATCCATGCAGATCGGGATGTGCGACTTAACTTTACAGCGAGCGTGTAATGATCTGTCTCACACAGAAGATTAAAGTTCGTCTTATAGAAAATTAAAGAGGCTTTTCACAACACAAAGGCGTTAAGGACAATTTTAAGGTGGTGAGAAATTCAACACAAAGCACTTGCAGTATGTTTTAATCGAGCGCATCCGTATTGACCTCCCCTTAGCGCTAAAAAAAGTCCCAACAGTGAATGAACGTCAAGATGTCCTCTAATCTTCCTTTATTCGAACAACCATTAGCTACTTCATTCCTCCACTTTGTATGGAATCGAAAATCACCCCATTTGAGTGAAATATTTCGCATTTCGTTTGTATAGGGAGAGATAAGTTCGCGTGACAAGTAGAGAGGTTAGCTCGCTCGTCCGTTTTCCATATTCAAATTAGTAAATTATTTTCATGCTACAGCGAACAGAAGGCAACTGCATTGATTGTGATACTATTATCTTGGGCTTTATTTATCTTTTTTCTTAGTTGAGGTTTTCAAGAATCGCTAATAAGGACACGGTTTTTTTTGACAGAGCGAATCCAAATATGGGATGAGCTTTAGTCGAGCTATAGATCGGCATCAACGTCACCAAAATCGATAAGAGCGCAAACATGAAAAATTGATGTGGTTAAATGGGACGCCACTATAAAATGAAGTCGACTCCTTTTGGGAAAACAACTTCTCTTATTTTAACAAATATCTTGTCCGCGGTTTTTAAATATAGGTGTGGAAACAACGGCATTTTCGCCTTCACCATTTTAACTCTCTTTTCAATTTTTTTTTCCTTTTTTGCATTCCAAGCCACATCAGTTTGTGCGCTCATGATAAATAAACCTTTTCTATTTTTATTTCCCCCAGTTTAATTCTCGTTTTAATTTTTTATTCCTTATTTGGGCACTTCACACACGTGTTGTGAATAATTGTAGCTAAAAGCCTTCGCTTTGAAGGCAAAGTGAAATTTCCACCCATTTTCGCCTTAGGTGGGACAAAAGTGCGTTTAATTGCGAGATCTGAAAGACTTTGAAATGACGGCTTGAAAAAGTATTGTTATGAGATAGCAATGTTGTCTAAGCTTAAGTCTGGCAAAGTGCTATGTTGATAGTCAACTGACTCCGGCAAAGTAATTTGCAAAATTATTCCGACAGCTGTTTTTGACCTTACAAAAATTTATTGTAACAAAATGGCAGAAACTAAAACTCTCCGCAGTAAACATCTCGAGCGTTTGAACGATATTTGCTCTAGGGATATGAAAAATTTAAAGGTCTCGAAATTCTGCCTTCTCGGCTTGATATTTCATTTCACTAATTATATTCCTTTGATTGTCGGCTGCTCGACTGAATAGCAAATCGTCTTAACACCAGTGTCTACTTCCAATTTTTATGCACCATTTATGCCATGGGTCAAATGTACATTAGTTTTCCAATTCCACAATATCATATTTCTCTGATTCCAAGTCTGTCTTTGCCAGTTTGGGATGCAAACCAAGCCACCATTTGTAACATGGGTGCGGTGTTGACTTTCGGCGGTTTGTACGTCGAAAAATAATGCTGAAGGTTGTATTTCATTCAGTTTTCTTCATCAAACTAATAATGACAATAAATCAAAATCTGCATTTTCTTATTACATTTCTTTATTGCCGTTTTACCTTTAGGAAAGTCCTTGCTCTTTTATGTACTAAATGTACTTTGAACTAAAGAAATTTGTTATTTCTTTGAAAACAATTTCAGGGTGACAGCTCACGTAGAAATTCACTGACCTATGTTACGCACTAGGGGAAAACGATTTTTCAGTTTTTATCATTTTTATTACTTTAATTTTGAAGATTAAACTGTTCTCCAAATAACAATATAGAGCACTGTTTGTGTGAAGATTTTGGGGTGTTTTTCTATCTACTCGGACGTCTAAGTTTTATTGTATATCTTGGGCTAGAGGGAATTCGGATATCCAGCAACGCCAGCTGCGACAAATTTACACCGTGAAGACATTCCGATTCAAAAGACATAAAGTTATATACAGAATAAAGATGAACGACGTCAGAGAAACCTAAAGCCCATTTAGTGACGAAACCGCACAGAGGAAGTCAGCGCCAAGGCAAGATCCCATGAAAATATTAAAGACCATTAAATAGCTTAAGATATCTAGTATTTCTGCCTTTAGCTTCAGCGTCAAAATTGTAAAATGGGATGTCCAATGCTTTAAGGAACCGCATTTCAGAAAATTTGGGCTTTTTTTATTGACAATTTCATATAGTGAATATTTCATCGCCCAGGGGCAAATTTGGGGAAATTATGTTTATATTGCTCTTCCATCTCAAAGAGTAAGCTTAAGCAAAGTCCACTCTCATAGATGACAGCTTCCTATAACCTCCTACAAGGATAATTTTCTTATACATTTTTTCATGTCTAAGGTGATTCCGGTTTTCTATCGGTTCATTTATTGTTTCCAGTAGAATTTTTAATATATTTCCAGCCCTTTTAAATGCTTTTTTTCCTCAATTGTAATCCGCAGTCATTTTCGCGATTTTCAACATACTTGTCAATTCATTTACCAAAACTTAACATTTTCCTCGTCTAGTCAATGCAAATAAGAAATAATTTTTTTAATCTTGAAGGACTGTCTTATGAAAAATGTGATAAGAGAAAAATGAGAATCATCAAGCTTGACTGATGTGATTTGAGTGAAATGCTCGGTAAAAGATAAGGAATTTGTTGTAAAATATTTCAAATATTGTCGACTTATTTTTTTTTTAATACCAGACTGTAAAATTTTAAGATCAAGCATCTTTTTACAAATGTATTCTCTTTGATATAGTTTGGAACACAATCCCTCTTGATTACATGGGTACGACACTTACAGTATTTTAAATACGAATTAATGAGCTTTTCGCGTCCGGAGTTTAATTTATTCTCTTAGGATGTAAGTTACATTTTGATCTCCAAAGCAGACTTAATTCATCAAGTTAAAAACAGAGATAACTCTGAGAATAAAAAACATTGAGAGAGATGATTGGTCGTTTGAGCAAAGGAATCTCAAAACCAATGTTGCGATAATTAAGGAACTCAAACCAACTTACCACCGACAAATTCATTAGGTTTAAAGCAAATTCGGTGTTAATATGCCATGACAGTTTATAGCTGTAAGGGAGACAGTCCTTGAATGTGTCAATCACTCTTTCATTTTGAACAAAAAGGAGCGCATCATGAATAGTGCAAAACAGTTTTTTTGGACACAGCGAGGAAAATTCACCATAACTGGCGCGTTATCGTTTTTCAATGAAGAAACAAAATAATTTTCCGACCAATCACAACAGGATCAAACAGTGCGATCAACCAATCAGATTTCGATGCTCTCATTTGCATATGACATGCTCAAAGCGCGTCTGCCATGATACTTTTGGCTTTGCTTCAGTTTTTCATTGGTTGGAAAATCCCGCCAGAATATTAAGCCAATAAGTATAGTGAGACCATACAAAACCGATGAGTGCAATTTTGGCTTAAAGTTATGAGATCGGCCTTGTGGTTAATATTCAATAATGGCTTTAGACAAGAAATCAAAAACCGATCGGAAGTGTATCATCTGGAATCACAGAAGATCTGTCAAATGTAAATGAAATCTCTTCTTACGAAGGATGAAAGATTTGGGATACTCATTGAGGATCAAAACATGACTTAAGCAGACTAGAAAAACTGTTTCTTTAAGTAAATTGGTAATTTCATGTACAACAAGTAAACTGACAACCACAAATGCTTAAAGCAAAGCAGAATTAGTGTCGCCATTACTCTCCTTTGATCTTGTCATTGCGTATTGATTCGGAATTCAAATGAAATGTTCATTTACGTATAATGGTGTTGCCATGTAAGACGTGAACTCGGAAACAGAGGGCTCTCAACTGTTGTTGATGTTAGTTTGGCGATTGCTGTCCGAGTCATGTAGCTTGTCCATGGTTCCCATAAAGAAAACCCAAACTGGCCCGCGTTGCTCGAAGCATGGTTAGCGCTAATCGCAGCGTTAAATACCATGGAAACCTGTTGGTTTTGATACCTCTTAACCAACGGTTAGCGCTAACCGGGCTTCGAGCAACCGGTCCCCGAATGACAGGCGAGACACGGGCCGAACACGCTTCTCCCTCTACTGCTAGCTTGGGTTTTATCTTGAAAAACCTAAAATTTCCGCGAAGCCAGTATGATGAAAAATCCCTTTGCACCGGCCGCGTAGGCTCCTGGCTGCCTGCAAGGGAGGAGAAATTTAATGAATAATTTCTCTCAGTAAAATTGCCGCATAATCTGAAATGCTGCGACATGTATTAAAGCTGAAAACGGTCCACTCAATTCGACCTAAGAATGTTATATTTTCATGTTTTAGGTTGCAAACACTTACGCATTTCTCCCACGTGAGGCAGTGTCTTATTACCTCATGAGTTGTAGTACCTGCAAACAAAGAATCCAGCGATTTAACTCCATTCTGCTCAAACATGGTAGACCCTTGTCACCGGTGTCTGATCTGGTGAGTAACAGGGATTTCAATGGAAAGGACACCATAAATTACTGACAGATAAATGAAATTGTACAGTTGTTGACCCATCAGTATATTAACTAAGCTGTTCGAAGGCTATCAACGAAGCTCTGCAATAATTCAACATATCGTTGATAGTTGTTTCAATTTCGTCTGTTGAAAATGCGTTTATTTTGATCGAACATGAAAGGATGCTGCCAGTGGAAAAAAAAAATTCTATCTGCTGTCAAAAATTGATAGTTGACATTTAGGATCGCGTTTTTAAAGTCGACCGCGCTATTACCCGTCCGCGGTTTGCCGTTTGCTATAGTGGCAAAAAAAAAAAAGATTAAGGTTCGGCATTTGGCGGGAAAAAAACGCACCTGGTTGGATTATTGTTTTACTTTACATATTTTAATTCAACCGAGCCAGCGTCCTCAAGGATGTGCAAATGGTCAGCGAAAATCAAATGTGTTAATTTAAGAGTTAAATCAATACAGAATTTTAACGTGAAAAACGCTGCGGAAAATCACTTACCGCACGTTACACTCAGAGGTTTGCCGTTTGTTTCCAAAAAATACACGATGTTAAATGTCTCTATGAAGTCCCCAGTGACATAGGGTTAAAAAAACGATGATAATGAGAACGACAATGATAATGATAATGATGATGATGATGATGATGATAATACTACTACTAATAATAATAATAGCATAATCCCACAAGGGGATTTCATTGATGACTGCCGCTTAAACGCTATAAATATATTAGGAATGGTAATGGTAGTGATTATTATTATTATCATCATTATTATTATTATTGACGTCGAGACAATTGAAGAAGGTATTAAATAGAAGTTTTTAAGTGGTATTTTTTAAAATACGTTTTTAGTCTAAATAACTGCTTTTTGAATTATAGAAATGAATACTTTTTAATCCACACGGGTACAAAGAATAATATTTTTATATAAATTTTGTAATTTTTTGTAATGTCAAATTATGCTTGGTTAAGATTTTTTATTTTATTGTAAAATATTGTAAGTTGGATGAAAGAAATATATTATTGTTATATTATTATTTTTATCAATATTATTATCATCATTATAGTCTTCATTGAACAGTACGTGGCAGCAAAACGTGCTAGTTTACATCAGAAGGAGGCAACCTCGTCTTCTTCCCTTCCCTGGTGCGCGAGAGAGAAAGGTCCATTCTCTCTCTCCCGCTCCAAGGACGAGGTTGCAGAAGGAGAGTGGCGGGGTCAATAAGTGGTCTATTCTCGACGAGTCTCAAAAACGAAAGTGTTTGGGGTAGGGGAGTGCGTTGCAAATTCCCGTCAACTGTTTCTTGGGTGCATTATTTAGTTAACTAATACTTTTACTTTCGTCAATATTTTGCTGCTTTTCGGGAAGCAAGGGCTAAATAAATATCATGTGACCACTAAACACGTTAGTTCAACAATTAATCTTTACATGCATGAATGATAAAACCGTTTTTCGCTTGTTTTCACAGGGCCGAGATTCGCCTCCTTCCGATCTGGTATGTTTTTTTTTTCAATTTGAAGTAAATGAAGTAAGTGAATGTCTGTTATTTCTACAGATCGCAAAATGATCTTGAAGTCGTGCCCATCGCTCGGACAAGAGAGAGATCGGAGGAAAAAGGGCAAAAAGGCACTGCTGTTCATTTAAATCTAAACAAATGAATTCAAGCGATGAAAAAGCTATTTTATTCAATAAGAAAAATTCTTTGGTACGTCATACTGACCCATATTGCCAAAAAAGCAGCCTGCTTTCAAAGGGCTCCCATTCAGCGGTTTTCGGTTGAGTTCTCGAAAGTAATTTTTCTGCGATTTCTTTTGGTACGCTTAGTAACTTATCAGACTCTGTAGCCTGCGAGAACTTCTGGTTTTTTCGACTCTATTTTCACCCTCTAGAGCCGAAAAAACCGGATGCCTCTCGCAGGCTACAGTCACTGTACATCTCGTACCAATAGGTGGTTCTCACCTGACGTGATCGCCGCCATGTTGGTGGATGACAAAATTTCTCTATTGTTATTGATGTCTCTAGAGGGTGGTTGAAAACGTCCTATCGGGACCATCGTAGTTGTTTGCATTTTCCGGACGCTTTGATGCCGGTTTTACGACACCGGATCGTGGCGATACGATTATTTTCTGGTGAGATCTCAGACATGTCTAGGAACGCCTTCGTTGATGAAATGGATTTTGAGAAAGGCACGCCTTAACCAATCCCTTTCCTCTCATTACCCGATTTCGAGGTCTCTACTGTAATTTACGAAACTATAAAAGCAAGGTGACACACGCTAACACAACCCGGTGTGGCCAACACATCACGCATGAGCACAACCATTTCACAAGGTCAATTAGCAGCCATGGACAGCTGTTTCGGCCGTTTGGGCCTCATCAGCATGGCGTAGCTAACATACCAGGCGGGTGTTTTTAGCACCCTTTTAAGTGGTTGTGCGCATGCGTGATGTGTTGGCCACACCGGGTTGGTGTTAGTGTGTGTCACCTTGCTTTTATTGTTGTTCTTCACTTAAAGTACAGCCCAACAAAACGAGATTAGAAGGATATTTTTTAGATCCACGCTGAGGTAATAAGTCACCCGGGAAAAGGAACTTGTTGAAGCCACGCGGAATGTTCAACTCAGACCATAAATGATTGCCGTGCATACGGCGAGAGCTACTGAAATTTAAATTGACCATTTAGAATTCAGTGAGCGGGAAAAACTGTGCTATCCGATGCCACGTCAATAGATTCGCAGTTAAAGAACTAGAAAACCATTTAAAAGATTTTGTGGCAACTTTTTTTGATAACAAACTTTGGCGCCAAAACTGGGTTGCCGGCGAGCAGCCATTCGAACGACAACTGTTGGACTTTGGCTGTTATTTGTGCTTTTTCTAACTATTTTCAGACGAATTCAGTCTGGTATTTTCGAATCAAGCGTAAAAAGACGTATGTATTTATTTGTGTTAACTTCGCGAAAAAAGACTTTGGTAACGTTCTTTCGATGGGGTAGATCGACAACAACGTCATTTACGCACAGAAAGGCACCGTCTCGAGTGAAAGGGCAAATGATTGACAGGACAACACACTTTTGACCGCTGCGTGCACTGCGGGCGCGGGTTCCGTAAGCGAGGCCTGGCATGCATAGAAACCTGAAAAAGGAATAAATGTTGTTAGCTTTTTTAAATAGTCGCTTGCAAGAGTCAAACAATTTCCCAAGTTTATTTCACATAAACAAAGAAACATGCTAGAAAATGGTGTATCAAATTTTCACATTTAGCACGCCGTACTGTAGAATACTGCCCGCCAAATTAGCCAATCACAGCGCGCGTACTATCTCAGAGATGTAACGACTTCAAATGTTATTTTAATCCCAAAAAAGACTAAAGGCTAGTAGTGCCAACCAACGAAGAAAATTCAAATTAACCTCTCTATTTCCTTGTAATGGTTAATAACCTCTTACTAACCGAGTGCGAGGGCCGTACTGGGAAATATTGGCCAGAGGCAGGAGGTGATGGGCCCCTGCCAGAGGTCAGTTGTTTGCCATATAAGCCTCTGGCCTCGCCAGTTGACTATGAAATAAATATGTCCTTTCTTTCTTGGAAATAATAATAATAATAATAATTTATTTAAACTTCACAATAATTTCTTACAAGATTAAGAAGGCCAAGAGAACGTTTGAATATGTACATAATTATTACATTCAATTATTTAAATAATTGAAGAAAAAAAAAGACCATATAAAAGAATGACGTTTCGACGGCTCCATGCCATCATTCTCAAATTCAAATAAAAAACTTTAGGTGAGTTCATAATATAGTGAAATGTACGTGTGAAGGTCTCACTGCATATGATAATAAGAGAAAATAAAATAAAATAAAATTTCAAGCGTGGTGCGCTTGAACTGTCAAATAAAAAGTTTTGCTTTCATGGAGTCAGATTGAGTGTTAAGTGTTGGTTTTTTGTTTTTCATAAATTAAACAAGAAGATCTTTTAGATCTTTTAACCGCGCATTAAATATTTATCTGTTTTCTTACCACTATAGTCGCAACGTAGAGCACATTCCAAAGCAGTCCCTGTTGATTCACTGATGACTATAGACACAAAGTCACTTGATCAATCTATAGCACAACAACTGACAACAACGACTGCACTAGAAGTTATTGCACTATCACATATAGCCGAGGTGAAATCTCCGATTGCACCATCAGTCGTAGCCGTTGTAAAATATCCGATGACGTAATGGTCTTAATTAGTCTGCAACTTTCTTCGGGATATGTATGGGTATGAACGATACCATAATAACAGTATTCACAACTTACAGCTTTCTTTCTTAAAAGTCACGATTAAATTTATTTGTTTTTTTACACGAGTAAAGGGTTATTAAAGTAGTCACGCGAGTCACATAATTCAATCTTTAGGACGGTGGTTATTTCCCTGCCAATGAAAGTTGCAACGTCGACAGATTCAATTCCATGGATGACGTAATGCCTTTTTATGTATTCAATACTCGCTTCTAATCAAGCGTTTTAATAACACAAAAAGGAAATATATTTTTTTCTAAATAAACAGGGGCACCCAACGTCAATTTTCGGAAAATATCTGTTCGGAAGACGATTTGAGATCTAGAATTTTCGGAACAATTGTTGTGAAATTTCTTGCTTGCCTGCCTCTCCTAGGATTTCCGAACATCTGAAAAATGGTAGAATCATGGAGGTATATCTATGACAAATTCAATGATCAGTATTTGAAATAAAATCGTCCAAATCATGAATGCATCAATCCAAAGCCGAATGGCAACAAGCCTAAACCTAAACCTAACCCTAAACCTAACTCTAACCCTAAAGCTATCACGGAAAGAGACATAACGCAGAGAGGCATAAGGCAAAAAGGCATAAGGCAAAGAGGCATAACACAAATAGCCATAACGCAAACAGACATAATGCAAAAAGGCATAACGCAAATAGCCATAACGTAAAGAGAAATAACGCAAAGAGGCATAACGCAAAAAGGCATAACGCAGAAAGGCATAACGCAGAAAGGCATAACACAGCAAAACATAAGGCAAATATTCATAACACAAAAGGCATAACATAAAATAGCCATAATGCAAAGGCCCTTTGAAGAATGGAGACTAGCTGTGTACTCCGTAAATAATTGCAGCTCTAAAAAAAAAACGTCAAATGATTGTTCAAGGGAAAGAACATATAATCGCTATCGAACTTTTTCTTCCTGTTTAAGTTATGCCTCTGCATTATGGCTCTGCGTTATGCCTCACTGCGTTATCCTTTTTGCGCTATGGGCATTTGCGTTATGCGTCTTTGCGTCATGCCTTTTTGCTTGATGATTACTTGCGTTATGCCTATTCGCGTTATGCCTATTTGCGTTATGCCTCTTTTGCGTTATGCCTCTCGGAATCGGCTTGTTGCCATTCAGCTTTGGATTGATGTATTCATGTATTCATTTGGACGATTTTATTTCAAATGCCGATTATTGAATTTTGTCATAGATATACCTCCATAGAATCGCCCATTTTAAACGGATTTTTACCCTAAAAAGGCCACCTAGAATTTTCGGGAACCTTTTCTCCGGCTAAAATTTTCGAAAAGGTAAGTTTTGATCCCTATAATTTTCGGATCACTAGACTTTCAGCTAGGAAATCCGAACAGATGAAAAATTTTTAGGGGATAAAAATATGTCTATATTTAACAATTATTCGCCTCAGGCTCAGTGATTATCGGTGAATATTCACCGAGACGAAGTCGAGGTGAATATTCACCGATAATCACTGAGCCTGAGGCGAATAATTGTTTTAGTATAAATACACAGGTGATTATTTCAAAAAAGAGAAAAAAAAAATTTCAACACGAAATCATCTTCACTTACAGTGGCAAAACGACTACTGGCAGCCATTTTGTCCGTCGAGGTGATTATCGGCTGATAATCCGAGATAGCGAGCCAAGGAGAGCGCGCGATTGTGCATAATCACCTGTGTATTTATACTAAAGTTTTTTTTTGGAATTTGAGAATGATTGCATGGAGCCGTCGAAACGTCATTCTTTTATATCGCTGTTTTTTATTCTTAAATGCTTATCGGAAACCTTAGTTATTGGAATAATAATAATAATAATAATAATAATAATAATAATAATAATAGAGCGCTTTTCAATTGAGTGTCGTAAAACCAAAACCAAAGTAATTACTTTGACCAATCAAAAAGGACTGAGACAATCCAGTAAACCAATCAAAACTCGAAGTAATTACACGTAGCCCACACAAAAGGCGGGAAAATGTGCACGCGCGAGCCACAATTGGTTTTGGTTTCACTTCAGGTTCTGATTGGTTGAAAAAGTGGCGCGAAAACTTTGAACCAATCACTGAGCGAAGTAGATGCAAAACCAAAGTAATTAGCTAATTACTTTCGACACTCAATTGAAAACCGCTATAATAATAATAATAATAATAATAATAATAATAATAATAACAATAACAAAACAATAACGATAACGATAACGATAACGATAACGATAATGATAATGATAATGATAATAGTAATAATAATAATAATAATAATAATAATAATAATAATAGTAATAATAACAATAACGGGGTCGTCGTGTTAGTACGGACCGAACGCAGCGAATCGGTACAAAAACGACCGATCGAGGGCCAATATTCCCCAGTGCGGTCCCGAGCAAGCGAGGCCAGTAAGCTGTTTGTTGTTACATGGCATCTAAGCGATCGGACACTTCTCCGCTTCGGTGAATGTCCGTAATCATCGCCTTCCATCAGCGAACTTTGAACGGTAACCTTCCAGATGTAAAACTATATTCCGCTTGTTATAATTGTGCTGTTGTGAAGAAAAAAAATTACCCTTTTACTTGAATTATGCGGGAGAGAGAAAAATTACGGAAACAGGCCGTTACCATAGAAAAGGTCCGAATGTAAAATCCCGACCAAAAATCAGCGAACCAGAGTGCTCCATTATACGCCGATCAACTCGAAACTTCAACATTTCTCCCCCCAGGGCAAATCCCGGGCATTTGAACTTTTGAAGATTGGATCATTCAAATTCCCGCCCCTCTGTTCAAAGTTGTGTTCAAATGCCTCACCCTATCATCGAATTTGTCTATCATACACTACTAATAATGAACAAGTGTCGTCGGCTCCTGCCGTCTTTAATAAAGACCTTTTAAAGACCCTTTCTGTAAGCGAATTGCTCACAAATGCTACATCTCTTCCTTTAAACTCTTCCATCTCGTCCAAACACGTGTTTTATAGCTGTTAGCGACTTCGACGCCCGAAAAAAACAATTATTTGAAACCTGACAATTCCGGTTCAATCTTCCCCACCCTACGCAGGCAAAGGTGAAATTCCCTACTCCCCGGGCACAGAAGATAGTCAAATGCCCGTGGTTTACCCGGGGGGGGGGGGGTAAGGATGTTGAAGTTTCGATTTGATCGGTGCATTAGCCTTGCTTGCTTGTTAAAGAGGTACAATGATTACCTGGAAGAAGTTGGTCTTTTCAATATCGATATTGCCTCTGAAAATCATGATGTAAAGACACTTGCAGACCGATAACTTTAGGGAATGAAATCTTCTTTCAGAAACTGATAGCTAAAATTTACCTTCCTTGAACTTCCAAGCAAACTATTTGCTTCCTGAAAATGTTAGCTGGCCATATTTGAGTGCCAATAATTGCAAAAATAACCCCTCCGAAACATAAAAGGACCCTTTCTCCCAGGTTGCGAATCGTATGGTTTATGTTTCAGAAAGTTGATTTCAAGGTTTCAAAAACCTCGAAAAATTTAGGGCATCGCCGAGCAAAAATTTGGAAATTTGTAGATAACATATTCAATCCAAACAGATGTTTAAACGAAGTATTATATTCAGTGCCCTGGCAGGTTTCAGAACTGATGTTTGGTGGTCTTCGCTCGTGGTGGTGATAGGGTTTGCCTAAGCCTGATCTTAAATTGCAAGGAAGATAACACTTTCACATGTTGATCCAAACCAAACAAAACACAAAAATTATGAATTGCATACTGCAATCAAGAGAATAGCTTAGAATTTTTGAATTTTTTTTATCAGGTACTTTTTTTTAGATCATTATTTTTTTGTTCGGAGAAAAAGTAAAGAGTCTCTATTTAATCTCAACAATTATTCACCGAATGAATAGTTAAGAACTTTTCACCGAAATGGAGGTGGATATTTACCGAGCCGCGAAATGGCTCGGTAAATATCCAACGCTAGCCACCGACACTGAGGTGAATAGTTGTTTTAGTATATACTAAAACAGTGAGATAATATACAGCACAAAAAATTAAATTAATTTGGATGTTTTCTTTACTTGTCACGGATGCAAATCGGGACGCCATTTTTTCCCGAGTTGCTCGGAGGTAAATAGCACAGGATATTCGGAGTTTGACGAGCCAATCAGCCGCGAGTTCAACGCTATCCGCTGTTTTAGTATATACTAATAGAGGATATTTGATGGGGCGCCACCTGTTAAGAAACTATCGGACCAAAAACCTTCACGACCAAAAGGACTGAAACTTCAGTAAGCCATTTTGTTTCTCTTCGGCTTCCGTCAAAGATGAGGAGTACTTGCTAATCACCTGACAGTTAACCAGTCACAGCGCGCGAAAACCACCATTTCTGACTTTCTGACGGTCACATTACATGTTAAACGGTAATACGTCAAGTTTGAAGGGCCAATCAGTTTCTGGAAACATCGGTAAATACAACTAGGTTAGGAAGCTCAACAAAATTAGGTGACGTTTATCCAGGGTACCGAATAAAATTTCATGGAGGCGGCATAGCTATTCGTCATTGTACATCTGTCCTATCCTCCTCCTCTCAGTCAAAAACTTGTAAACGAGTTTGGAAAAAGGCTTGGAATAGCATCACAAGAACTGTCGAAGTAAATTAACTACACACCACCACTTATATATGCAAATTCATCGATCTGTGTAAAGTTATTTGTCATTTCATATGCGCAGATCCGGCGGTATTTTGTCAATATTTTTTTTCCAGTTTACATGCCACTCCGTCTCTCACTA
Source organism: Montipora foliosa (assembly GCF_036669935.1). NCBI lineage: Eukaryota > Metazoa > Cnidaria > Anthozoa > Scleractinia > Acroporidae > Montipora > Montipora foliosa. Next base: position 21,878,584 of record NC_090879.1, read on the forward strand.
TTTCTGCAAGAGTTATTTCCGCTAAACCAGGAAAACCCAATATTTGTAGACTTTGGCAAAGTGCTAGATTTATCGGTACTATATCTGAAACATAGAATGTTCCTTTTATCTTCGATTACCTCTAATACGGAATATAATTACTCGGATAATTAAATTCCTTGAAATCAAGGTCCGCAAATTTCTATCAGCGGCTTATGTTCAGAGCACGCGCAAAAGCCGTTCTTAGTGGATGTACCACGTGATGGCTTACGCTATCAGCTGCTGAGCCTGACAACAAAGGCCAAAAACTTTGACTCAAAAATTCTGGCCCATTATTTCCCGGTTGCCTCCTGGTTTAGTTTTGTCGGGTTTGGGGGCCAAGCACACTATTTTTAGACGGGTTTTGTTAGAGCCTCTCAAAAGCAATTTGCAGGAGAGGAAGATTTCGACTGATCGCCGTTGGTTTCGGCTGCAATTGAAGGTTACAAGCGGTTGGGTGCGGCGAACGTTGAAGGTCTGTTTGTACCCCTTCGTCTCTCTGTGGCGTTGTCTAGTCCGTCGAAGATGTCTACTAAAGCTCTCGCTGCCATCGCAAAGGTCAAGTCAGAGCACATCCTTAAGGTAATTTTACAAAGAAAGTCGGTGCTTGGTTTTATTTTTGAATCGTTTAGTTTTGTCTACTTTTTGAATATTCTGTGTTTCGGATCAAAGCGAAAGGAAATCGGCCATTCTCGCCGGCTTTGTTGTTTGGAAGTTAAGGGGAACACAAATGAGCGTCCCTTCGGCTTAGTTTCGAAAGCACCTTTCCGCAATCCCTATCAGATCTGTGGGTAGATCACGCTTGGAATCACTTTGGTTATGCTCATAACATACAACTGATGCTTCATCTAGGAAATAAGAGATCGTCTATGCGATTTTTCGGCAGATGACACCCCTTGTCCTTTGAGTTGCGAAGAGGAAACAACGAGTGGCCCACGTTCAAATTTGCCGGCCAGATGGCCTCCGTTTAAATTTAGGTTCAAGGGAAGACACCTGTGCATTGAACTTAAGCTTTTTGGCTAGTCCATTTTGCCGTTAGGAATTTTTTACGCGTAGCCTGTAAGAGGAAGCGTAGTATATTTGGCCCGCTTTCTTCATCGAAAATACATGAAATATTCATAACCGAAATATTGCAAAACTGAGCTAATTAGTCGAGTGTTGTGTCGCGGCGTAGTTCCAAACCGTCCTGCCTTCCTATTTCGAAAGATCTTTTTAAGATCCACTCTTTTTCTCTGACTCTCAGACATAGCAATGATCGCCTTTCCGTGGGGTGAGATCACGTAAGCGAAGCTCTTACGAGTGGGTCAATTTGTACACACCAGCTTTTTTTTTTCAGCATGCTAATTTATTTGGAAGAGAAGGATATCGGGTTTACACAGCACCGGGAATAAATAGCAAATTTGAAAATCGGTTGAGGCAGATGGTAGACACTCTTTCGTTCATAGTAGACTGTTTTAGCTTGTTCAGTTTGGAATTGACCGTTGCCTCATCTATACAGCGTACTTTAAAAAGGTGCAAAGTCTACAGAATCGAAGGGGTGAAACCCTGTCTGTAAGAATGTTCGTCCTCTAAGTAAGCATCGGGATGTCTTTCCGTTTTGAAAGCAGCCCTCCAACAAGTGTCTGACAAAACGTTTCGAGTTAAGTCGACTATACTTAAATAAGTAGCGCTTACCTGTTGAATTCATTTTTGGGTTGGGTCTGGTCAAGAGATGAATAAAATTCACAGAATGCCCTGATCAGGCTTCAGCGGTTCTTGACTTAA
>NC_090879.1:21885365-21927865 GCF_036669935.1 Montipora foliosa
TGCTCTTTTGCTGGGTGCATGGATTGCTTGGACTGGTTCTCTCCGTCCGTCTCGATCATTCATTCATTCCATCAAGTAGGTTTTCGATAGGACATTTCCCATCTTCACTCCGTTGATTTATGTGTGTTTTATGCCATCTGCATATGGTAGCTTTTTGATTCACATTATGACAGGGCTTATTGGTTCATCCTTCATCTTCTGAAAATGCTCAGTAAGTCTGGGTCTCCTAGATATAACAAACTTCGCCTATTTACCTCGAGATTTCAGATCGTAATCTTGAGGTCGGGAGATTCAGTCCAAAATCTGGATTCTCCCGGATTATCCGAGAGAGTTGACCGCCCTGTTTGTTGCAAGAAGATACTTGGCTATAAGACGCACCTTGAGTTCAGATCACATTTTGAAACAAGCAATTTGTTTGAGAAAAAATGCTGCGCCTTAAAACCGAAAAACTACAGTTCCCTTTCTCATAACACTTGTAAATTGACCCTGCAAGATGGTAAAGAACCCACTGTTAACAGCGAGCAGGGCAGCTTTGCAAGGCACACTAAAAAAGCCAGTTTTAAGTTGTAAAAAGCCACATGCACATCACCGGAAACAAACAAGCACATAGCAGTCACACAAGAGGCTTCATATGCAAAAACTTTGTGTGGCTCATTTCTATATCAAAAGCAGAAAACTATATGCTCATTTTTACCTGAGTGATGACAAAGTCTCAATGAGGTATAGTGAGGGGATTTCAGGTGCTTACTGGATCACTCAACCAATGGACTGTTAAATTTCTGGTTTTGTGCGGGGGGGGGGGGGGGGGGGGGGGGGGGGGGGCAAATAGGTGTATTAATGGGCTCAAAATGGAAGTGCAAAGTGCACATGTCACAGGTTCGAACCTACCCTTCGTTCTTATTTCAATATTTTTAGGGGTAGTTCTGAATTTTCCATTGAGTTATCAAAATTTAAGTCTTAAAAGTGGTAGCCGAATATATATCCGAATGTTATACATTTCATCAAAGAGGTGTCTCACAGAGACTTGGATTATTAAGACACACACACATTTTTTTTAGCTCTTTAACAAACTTATTCAGGCTTAGTTCTCTTGTTTGACGTCTGTGATGTGTGGAACATTTGAAAATGTGGAAATATTTATGGGATTTTTTTCTTTATGTTATTCTTATGGATGAAGCTGCCCTTGGCCCAATTATTGATGAAAGCTTGACTGCAAAGGGACTGCTGCCAGGTTATCAAACATATTCAACAGACCAGAAACAAGAAGTTGTCAATTATGCAAAGGAAACAACAGTTAGAGAAGCATCTCGCAAGTACAATGTCCCACGATCAACTGTGCAAGTATGGTGTAAACATGGCCCTCCAGTGAAAAAGGAAAAACGCTCACCCGGAGGTGGTGGACGTCGTCTGAGTTATTCCAATGAAACAGATGAGAAACTTTTACAGTGGGTGCTAAGGCAGCAGGACAAAGGGACACCTGTTACAAGAGATGCAATCCAAGCACAAGCAAGGCTGCTTGTCCGTGACGAGTGTCCTGAGTTTAAGGCGTCTAGTGGGTGGGTGGAAAAGTTTCTTGCAAGACACAGTTTGACAATTGCAACTAAGATGTCATCACAGAACCCAAATGGTGGGTAAATTCTTTACCATTAAATAACATTTTTAGGCTTGAAGTACAAATATTTTCCAAAGAAATTCTCTCCCCTAACACCTTTTGCTCATAATTCCACAATTACATTTAACTTGATAAGTTGTAGACAAACACTGTATTATTTTAAAATGCAGAAGGAAAGGAGGAGAAAGGAAAAGTGGCCATTGTAATTTTTTGACTCTATTTCTTGGAATTTTTTTGGTGATTTTTTTCAGGTTTTACGAAAATTGTGTGTCAAATTTCACTTTTTGTGGAAACAGCTCATTCAAAGTTATTGATAGACTTGATTTGCTTTGTTGTCTCAATTCAGATCATGTTACAGTATTCAATAGTTAAGTGTTTGTCTTGTTCATTACGAGAGGAATGTCTCAGCATGAATATCCCATCTTGTAGGAAAATTCACTTTATTAGAAAACAAAATGACCAAGGAAAGGTCATTCATGATAATTAACTCTTAGAAAAAAACGAAAATATCAAATATTGTAATAATGTAATATCAAATATTGTAATAATATAATAAAAAATGTAATTGAATTTTGTGCCACATAAAACCAGGGCTTCTGATAGGATGCGGAAAAAATTTAGAGATTATGCAGAAATTTTTGGCCATATTATGTGTAAACATGCGTTGATTATGCGGAAATTTAAACAATTTATAGAACTAATAATTAATCCCGTCCAATGTGTTTACATGCTTATGGTAAATCAGGACTCGAAATTGCGACCAATACAGTTGCATTTACGACTGATTTTTTTTCCCTTTGTGATATCACCAATTTGCGAGCAGCTTTCACCGTGTAAATAAAAGGGTGAGTAATCGGCATTTTGCTGAAACTTTTGCTAAAATAAATAAAGCGATAAAAAAATATTTGTTTCTCGTCATGAATTTTGTTTCAATTTGGAGATATGTAGCAAAATTGTGTTGTGGTTGAACCACGATCCATTCCCTTGATCATTCACCATTTGCAGCGGTTTTTTTGCACATACGTATTGCGGGCTCCTATTTTGTTTTGTACAACTTCATCACAGTCGCAATAACCATCGCAATGATTCTCCCTACTTTTACAACCTGGAAATGATCAATTTAATTTGTTACTATAACTTGCGGCTAAATTTTCATACCTTGTTGCATCTTTTTTACAAATTTCAAGCCTATGGTTTTTTATGAAAACAGTTTAACTAGAATCCAGGCTCATTGCCGAAAAATGCGTAGAAACTGCTTACAAACTTTCATCTTGCGAACGAAATGGCGTGTTTTCTTCAATGTTCAGAAAAAAAAGCGTTTCAAAATAGTCAATCTCTTTGGCTTTTGTGTTTGTGAGGATGGTAATCAGCTGCTTTATCACTAATATCAGGCATTTCTTCAGTTTTATGCGGAAAATATCGTAATTATGCAGAGGATGCGGATTTTAGGGAATTATGCGGATCCGCATCCTGTCAGATGCCATGTAAAACCCATGCTATTGACTGAAAGAAAAACTTCTTATGTTTTATTTTAGAACTAATACATGCATGTTTGAAGAATAATGTGTACTTTTGGAAGTGTCAAAACCTGTGCACCAGGCTAGGGTTTAATTATTTAAAATACATTGTACTGTGATCCTCAATTAAACACTGCCTTGTATAAATTTTTTTAAATAAACAGTTGGGGCTTTTGATCCAGCCCCTGTCATTTACTTGTGGTCAAGCTAATGGTATTAGATATTCCTGTCAGTGTATCTAATGAATAGCACCGCTTTGACACCCTGTAGAAGACTGAGGGACAGTTGTTGTTTTACCTGTCTTTAACCCGAGTATCCCTGATTCTCACTTAGGTAGTAAAAATGAACCTTGAAAAAATATATGGCATAAGATGGTACTCCATTAAGAAGTGCTGGGCCCCTATTAAATCCTGACCTTGTGGGTTCTCTGGGCCAAATTAGAATTAAACATAGGGACATTTTTTCAGAAAGTATGTTGCTTTAGACCCGCCTTACCTTAAAGGGATTGTCAGATGCTTTACATTGCATATGCTGTGAAAGTTGCTACTATTCCTACTATGACATGTTTCTAGTGGAGGGTGTAATTTGCAGGTTGCAGATCATTGTTTCACCATAGCTGAAAAAAGCTCAAACCTTTACTAATGGTAAAATATTAGGCGCAAACATTATGCCCTAGATGATGTTTAACTCTTAAGCTTAGCATTATTTTTTTTGTAAAGGTTTGACTTGTTTCAGTTATGGCAAAGCAATGACCTGCAACCCTAACCTACAAAGCTGCATGTTACACCCTCAGATGTTTGTAGTGGGTACCTGTATTTTTTATTGTAAATGGAATGTAGTTCTTTTGAGCTGTTCAGCTTGTCATGAGGGCACTAAACAGATTTGTATGTGTGACACTTGTAACTGTATTTGGTCTGTAATCATTGGTTATTGTCATTCTCTTTCAGAGGCAATCCCAATTTCATATGTAGTTCCAGTCTCGTCAATTCCCATATCCAACTCTGGTATTGTAAGCCATGGAGTAAACAGCCCACGCACAACTACTGATGGCCGCAGTGTAACAAGTGAAGATACTCGAAGTGACAGTGGCAAGAGTGAAGAGGATGGTGAACTATATGATGCAACATCCCCTGTTCTCCCTGAGAACACTCAGTCTGTTCCTGTTAATCAGATAATAAGGGTAAGAGCACCTCTTACATGTTTTGCTTTTCAATTTGAACAACATCACTGTAGCTAATCTGGTCAAGTTCCAAGAACCATGGAATTAGATCTCATAAGTCTTCTGAGCAAAATTAATTTGTGGTGGGGACCAAACAGGGGACCTTAAATCCCACACACTGTTCTGGGCCCAGTTGTTCAAAGCGTGATTTAGGTAATCCTGTATTAATGGAAACTTTCCTTTCAGTGTATCTACTGATCAGAAACGTTTCCTCAAGATTCTTGGCTTTCCATTTCGAATTAGACTTTTTGCTAGTCTGCGAGTAGAATCTATTTGGATCTTCCTAGATAAGGCGGGAAGGGGAAACTAGACTCTGCTTGCTCTCTCCACATTTCTTGATTTGCTGCTCATCCAAAGAATTGGATGAGTCAGTCCAGTTTCGACTTGTGAAACCCAGTTTTTTTTAATTTTTGTGCCTGATCAATCGCCACACATCATCAATATTTTGAAATTTACAACAGCGTGGCAATTTTAACTGTTAGAATTCCCATGAGTTTTTCCTCTGTGTCAGAAACTAGTCTGACAGAAACCTATAAATTTTTTGGTAAAAAATGAAATGGAATTTTAAGAGTATGGGCTATCTTGAGTTTCCAATGAAATGATTCCTTGATTGTTGTGTGTTTGCCAGAGTTGTTCAAAAATATCCAGACTGTTTGTTTTTGTTTTGTTTTGTGTTGTTTTGTCATCATCATCATCCATCGACCACGGTCGAGATGGACTGAACAAGAGAGCACCAGAGTTCTTTTTCCTTCATCAGGCTACATATGTCATCCACTGAAAGATTCAAGTCCCGGGCCATAACATCCATGTAGGTGAAAGGTTGCCTCCCTCTGTTGGAGCATGGGAGTCTCCAGGACATCACCCGCGAGACTGGTTAGTCCTGTGCTCGAGCGCAGTGGTCTGCGAAGCGTGCCCTTCTCTGTGTGAGGATGGTTGATATCCGGGGAATGTCTCCATATATTTGTTTCTTGGTTTGGTGATACTACCAGGAAATGTTTTGCACTCTCATAAGAAGCCTGGTGTAGGTGCCATCAAGTCGTTCTTGCAGGTCTCTCTTCATGGTCCAGGTTTCTGCGCCATAGAGTAGTATGCTTTCTACGCTAGCTCTAGAGGGCTATATCATCTACATAGTCAAGATCTGTAAGATGCTTGCTTTTCAGTCGTCTGGACCTGAGTAGGTTTGATGGTAAGGCCTTTAGAGTCTAGTCAGTCACTTGATTGCCTGAGAATGTAGTCTACAACGATCACAAAGAGGAAAAGGGCAAGGGTATCTCCTTGTAGGATTCCAGCTGTTGTGACGAACTCTTTCGTTGGACCGTCCGGGCTATCCACAATAGTTGATGGATTGTTGTACATGATGGTCACAAAGAGCAGCAAACCTATATGTACTACAGCTGCATATTGTTCACAGAGGTTTTCATCGGCAACTACTTTTCTCCAATTGATTCCTTTCATAGGGTCTTTGACTGTGGCTTTGCGCTGTCGGTAACTTATCTGGCATTTGCAGGAAACCATTCAGAATAAACACCTTGGAATGAGTTGTAGGCTCGTGAGTTCTTTATGCTGTTTATCTGTTTCTTCCTAGAAAGGATGTAATCAAGCTGAGCAGAATCTCCAGATGGACGACGGTGTGTCCATAGTTTGCTTGTTCAGTTCTGAAACCTCGTGTTTGTAGCAATGAGATTAAACTGATCCATGAAATCCAGCATAATTTTGCCATTTCTGTTAGTTACCTTGTTATAAGTGAACAGAACATCCATTGGTCCAAGCATTGCATTGAAGTTGCCTCCTATTAGGAGCAGGTTGTGTGCTGGGATGGCGTTTGTTATGGTAGACAACTCTTGATAGAAGTGCGTACTTCTTCTTCAGGGCGCTTATTATGTGGACTGTAGATACTTAAGACAGTTGTTTCTGGGTTGCCGATCAAAGTAACTTTCACGATGTTGTCGTCGCATTTTGAAATGTTTTGGCATGCTTTTAAGGGCCCTTGGTGAAAGTAGGACGCCTACTCCTCCAATTGTAGCATTACGGGAGTTCTTCCATGCTGAAGATGTAACTAGTGTATACCCATTGATCTTTTCCTGCAGCAGAAATTCACTATGTACGTGGTGCCACGGTGTTCCTGTAGGCAGATAATACTTATGCCTTACAACTGTGCTTCATGAGCTAATTCTTTCTTCTTGGCTGATGCTAAAAGTGTTTTAACGTTAAACGTGCTGATGATGAAAGGAATCTTACGTCGGACGAATTTGTCCAGACCATTGTCGTCAGTATCAGGCTTGGGCCGTCCAGGATGCTTTAGAACCAATCCTTCATGATTATCAGTAGACTCAGTTACACGCGTAACTGACACCAAATACATTTAGATTTTTCACACATGCTCAGTACAAAATGTGGAGGTGGAGGTAGCAAGCAGAGTCTACTTTCCTCTTCCTCCCAACTTATCTAGGAAGATCGAAAGAGACTCTGCTCGCCGGGTAACTTTTTGCTTTCCTTCAGCATAAAATTAGATTGTTAAAGGCTTCATGATGGTCAAACTCGAACCTTGGTTGGTATTTAATCCCAGATTAGTGTTAATGGACTTTTGAACAGCAGGGCCCTGTTTTTTAGGTGCCTGTTGTAGATTTGAGAGAAAGAAGAGACACAGTATTGACTAACAAGAAAAAAATAATTTATGCAACAATAACTACAGAATGGTCCAGTCTAACATGGCCTATAATGTTTGTTATTGTTGCATATGCCTGTATCTGGGATAATTATAATTATTATTAATAGACCATATTCGTATTCTCAGTATTGGACTGGAACTAGCATGCAATGGAGGCTAATGCGGGGGAATCTTTTCAAATGCAAATACTTTTTAATATATTCCCCCGCATAAGCCTCCATTGAAAAGCTAGTTCCAGTCCAATACTGAGAATACGAATATGGTCTATTTGTTGATCACTTTTTGCCTCGGCTCATGTCTCTGCAGGAACCACCAAACCTTAGTGAAATGATGAAACCTATTCAGAATGTAAGCTCACCAGCATCCCTAGGTTTAAAGGACGAGGATGATGACGATGGAGAAGTAGAAGAAGGTGATGGTGAAGGAGAGAAACCTGATCCTATCAATGTGCATCCAGAGAGACTAAAGGCTTTTAATGTAAGGACAGCATTATCATACTTTTCTTTAGGCACATGAACATGGGTTCCAGGCTGGGGTTTTGGACAAGATTTTAAATAGTGGTAGTTTCAACCTCTAACACATTTTCTTAAAACAAGAAGAACATTCTTTGGCTAAGAATAGTAATTTAAAATAGTTTTTAAAATTTCTGATTCCTACATCATTTCACCTGTTGAAGTCAGTAGTTCATGCATAAGGTAGAATGCTTGTGCTTTGAATGTTCTTAGCTCCAGAGTCAGAAAACATTAATTTTTTAGTTTAAAATTCATCTTGGGTGGGACCCCTCAGTATTTTCACTTTTATATAATGTTCCTTATTATTGGTATCAGAGGATGAATACACCATTTTATAGTTCTGTGCTCCATTACCAAGCCTTTGGATAAAAGTGAGACTTGAGCTGACCTTGCTTTCATACAAACCTCATTGCTTTTCTTATGTAAATCATGTTCTTGTAATGCTAACAAGTTTCTATTTACATAAGAAAAGCAGTGGAGTTTGTGTCAAAACAAGGTCTCAACTCCAGCCTCACTTTTATTCAAAGGCCTGGTAACTGAGCACAGAACTGTAAAATGATCTATTTGCTTTCTCATGGTTTACTGATTTAAAAAGGTACATCTTAAATATTTCGCAAGGACTGAAAGTACTGCTACATTTTAATACCCTGGATGGGTTACGAGATGATTGAGGATAATCAGCGTGTTCCTTGAACACTATTATATAACAATGTGTAGATAAAATATTGATATTCTTTGTAGGAAAAGCCTTAAACTGTACCTTTGATTTCTGCAGATGTTTGTTCGTCTCTTTGTTGATGAAAACCTTGACAGACTCGTTCCAATCTCAAAGCAACCAAAGGAAAAAATTTTGGCCATTATACAGTCCTGTAACAGACAGTTCCCAGAGTTTAGAGACAGAGCAAGAAAGAGAATAAGAACGTATCTGAAGTCATGTAGACGGCTTAAGAAACTTAAAGAACCATTGAAAAGAGCAGCAGATCAGATGGTGAGTAAAGGTAAAATAAGTCTATCTGGTCAGAGGATTTTTCTGGTTATACAGGAGTATTTTCCTGAACTCCATAGAAGCTAGGAAAATGTGAGCAAAACGATAATAAATTATTAGGCCCACATTACACATGTATATTATAAATTACCTACATTGTAATGAGTTAGTTGTTGTGCAGCCTAAAAATTCTACTGTGTAGATTTAAAGGCCCATTTTCACACTGAATGCATTGCATGCCCCGCATAATTTCGTGTATCACGAAATTACAAAAATTTGAAAAATCTCAGGAATCCTTTCAGAATCTTCTTTATTAAAAGCTATCTGTGGATAAAATTCTTTCCGGGCCTGATTTGAATGTGTTCTCTGCTCATCATGTCATAATTTGATCATAGTATTTACGTCTATATTTGTTTCAAATATTTCTATTTGAAGTTGAATAATATTAAACACTATGACTCATTGCTGCGGTGAACACGTTTTGCTTGCCGCTCCACAAAGACAGCAACTTTTGTCACCCTTTTGAGCACAAGCATCGTTACAAGAGCATTTTACTTCTGCGTCCCAGGTATCCTAACAAATTGAAACTGACAAAGTAAACGTAAGTTTAAAGTAAGCCATACATTTCAGCACTGAAATAATATCATCTATCTCGTAAGCTTCAGAATTGTTCTATTCCTCTTGCTGAATAGCCGAACCTTAAAAATTCTGCTCCAGTGCCTACATCACTCAACTACATAAAGATAAAACGTAATTTTAGCGGTTTCATTTGTTAAAATCACCTGGTAAACAGCATGACAATCAGGCTAATGGCGATGTTTCTTGTTTTCAACAACACAAACTGGTGCGACAAAAAAAGTTGGCCAATCAGAATACGCTATTCGAGATTCAAAACAATAACAAACAATTGCGTTTCATCTAGGGTGAAAATGGGCCTTTAATGCAGAAAATCCCACCTGTTTGGCCACTTTGAATAATACAGAAGGTTATTGTGTGATACGAGCAGATATAGACACTCATTTTCTACCTACAAGGAGAAAATTGTGTATGTCACCCTGTGTCATATAGTAATTTAAGGCTGGTTTGATGTGCTGGTTTTCAAATTTGGGGGTCCTCTGGACCCCTTCTTGAAAACATAGGGGGTCCATTGCAAAATTTTGGGGGTCCAGCTAATTAATATTCAAGAATATTTAATATTCAATCTATTGCCTCTTAATTGCTGCTGCAGTACCCTTTCAGATTTCTAAATTGCACAAAAATGAAGTCTTATCCTCCCCTCGAATATGTACTTAAAATGAAATGATCAATTTCTTTGAAACTGTTATGCCTGTTGATTCATCACTCAAAATCGAGATTTATGGGCTGTCAAAGCTCCTTCGATCACATTTTAAAAACGTCTTAAGGAAGCTGTAAGCTGTAGGAACTGTTGGCTCCAGTTGATAAATGATCTAGATCTCCACAGCCAAAAAAAACAAAACTGAATGTCAATTTTCGGTAAAAGAGCATAATTTACATGTATTTTAACAACACTTGTGGTTTAATTTACGAACGAAAGTGTAAACAAATATAAAGGCCTGTTTAAACTGTTTCAGCATTTGCTTCAACATGCATTCAACACTTTGTTGAACCAAATGTTCGGTGCATTTGAACAGGTCCACCAACATTGTTGAAAGCGTGTTGAATCAAGTTTAAATCGGTTTAGACTTTTATTCAACATTGATTTAACTTTTCCTTTTGTAGAACACCCATGCTAACATCAAGCTGAAAAAAGTTAGTATGGCGTAGTTTATCTGGATGAGAGAGACTGGTTTCTAGTTCTTAGTCCCTCGTATCAAATTTGTGAAAGTGTTGGTTCTTTTGTTGGTGCAATGTTGGAACCGTTTGAATGGCCTCTGCACAACTTTGTTTTTGCGTCCAACGTTTGCTCAACATCTGTTCAACTTTTGTTGAAGTAAAGATTTTTGCCAAGTAAAGTTTTTTTGGGAATGGGGGTATTTTAAGGTTAATATATGCTTCATTAAAATAGCAATTTTTTTTGGATATACTGTGCTTTGCAGCAATGAGCAGCTAAGCAAGTATTTTAAATCAAAATTATTCCAATGTATGTAATGACTCTAACCTGCCCTTCACCTAAGTGAAAATCCTTCGCATTCTTTGAGCTGGGGTATAATCTGCAGAGCGCAATCACTTCACAAACGCAGAATTTTTGAAGGCCTAATGATCCAACAATGGAAACCTGCTTTAAACAAACAAATTCATTGCTACATAGCGAAACTCTTCCCATTGAGAATTACCTGATAGACATAAATACACAATCACGTGGATGATCAAACTACCCTGAAGATGGCTTAACGCCGAAAACGTTCTATCTTTTACTTTTTTAAAAAAAATTCAGCCTTGTAAGTACTAATCATTTTTACTGAGCGAACATTATGGACAAAATCATATAACATGATGAAAAATCACAAGTGACAGGAGACAACTAATTGGGGGTTTACAAAACATATGCAGGGATCAAATTTGGGACTACCTGGGATTTTAACCCAAAGCGTTGACATACGAGTCTTAGTATTTATATAGCCTGTTTATTTATTTATTTATATTAATTTTGTAATACATTAAAATAATTATTATTAGTTAGACACACGACCCTTGGAGCATGAGGCTTTAATCACCTACATGTATCATGTTTAAATAAACTTCATTGTTTGTCTTCTTGCTCCCAAATGTAAGGCTTGTGTGGCCATGGTTAAAAAGACGTAATTCAAAATTAATAGACATAACAGCGTCAGACACTTAATGCAAGAAAGCAGCCATGGTGGTGGTGGAGTTGAATGTGAGACCACCAGGAAAAAATTAGTTGGTGGTCCTTGAAGAATCATGATGCATGGAAATCCTGGAAGTACCCTGTCACCTCCTTGTTTTGCCATTACACATAATATACATTTATAACTTCGTCTTTGAAGTTAGAGTCGTCATCTTGTTTCGTTAACATTACAACTTGCTCCTCTCCTTCATGCAGACTTGTACTTTGTGCGTCATTGAAAAACTACAGTGTACATGAGAGTTCATGATGGCAGGTGATACTAGAGAAATTGTTCCTCATGTTTTTTTTTTGTTTTTGTTTTGTAGAGCTCCAACCCAAACATGTCTGCCGCTCAAATGGCTGAAGTTAATGTAAGTCTGCCTTAGAACATTTTCATGCATCATTGTAGAAAAAAATGAGCTGTTTATTCTCACAGGGGCTCTTTCTTCAGCCCTGAAAATTTGATTCTTAAAATAATATTACCTCTTCGTTACTTCTACTGTATGGCCCCACTGGAAAATAGGTGTAGTTTTCCTTGTGAACTCCAAAAGAAATGAAGTGAAGTGATTTATTCTAAATAGACACTAAAATAACATTGTAATGTTAATGTTAAGGGTGTGTAAACCTTACAGCTTTCCATTGCCTTATTAGTTTTGTGTTGCAATTATTGTTCTTGCTCATTGTAAGTATTTTTTATCGATTTTCCATGCTAGAACATTTTGGCGTCAGCCTGTGCCAATGAAGCAGAAAACGCAAGGTATAGCCGAGTTGATGGTGATACCACAGGCAACCCAAGTGCTCCTGCATCTGTTGCAGCATCTTCGGCATCATCCTTTCATGCACCACATCAAAACGCTTGTAACACCAGATCTACTGAGAGGCCAACAGGTTTAGTTAAATTTTATTAATTTCTTTCTTCCTTATCTCCTACACTTCCTTATCTCCTACAAGGAGGCCTTTTAATGTTGCAGTTGAATTTAAGTTGTGGGTAACAATGCCCCTCATGTGCAAATAGCTAATTCTGATTTCTCCTGAGTATAATAGTATTCTCCACAAGGTTTAAGCTGGTTGGTTGATGACCAGTAGTTTGAAATGAAAAGGATTTCGAATTTCTTCTAGCTGCGAATGACATGGAAATCTGATGAGTTAAGGGTCAATGAAGTGGAAGTGAATGTCTATTGGTTGGCAGTGTTAATTTTCACCCAGTATTCTAGTGAGTTTTAAGAGATAAGAAAGTTTATTACTGTGTCAAAGTAAAGACTACCTCAAAGTACGGCCTTTTGTGTCTTTTAATAATGAGCGTACTATCAGGGATAATTCACATTAGAATTTTTAGCAGCCGTTGCTGTGTTTTTTTCAGCCGTAACTCTGCAACTGATTGACAAACTGATCTACTTGATGGGGACAATTTTAATGCTGTAACACTTACAAGTGACGCGTGACAGTTGTTATGGGTTCAGTTGAGAACCCTGCCAGCAACCATGAACCTTGGCACTTGCCAGTTGGGAACCGAACTTGTAGCTTTAGGTCTCATTGTGAGCTGTGTTCATTTTCAGAAAATGGTGGATCAACCCTTCCCAAGCCGAAAGTTCTGACACAATGCCAGATAAGTGCCACTGAAATACAGGCCATTAGACAGTTGATAGCTGGGTACAGAGAATCTGCAGCCTTCCTGTACCGTTCAGCAGATGAGCTAGAGGCCCTATTGCCTCCTGTGTGAAGTTATAATGACTCAAAAATCAAAACGAATTAAGGTATTTAATTGAGGTGTATGTAGACTGAACATTAAATTATGGCTAGATAGAGTAAACTGCCAGGCAATGTCAATTCATATTTATTAGTTTTGTTTTGGATTTTTCAGTGGCTTGTTGTTTAGTTTGGTTATTTGAAAGCCTCTTAATAAATCCATAGCATTTTCACTGTAGATTTTTACAATGTCCAAATATATTTTGTATTTGTTTTGTAGTTGTTGTTTTTGGACACCAGAAACTTAATCATTCTTTTTCTTAATCATTCAAGTCTTTTCTAGGAGTTTCTATGGCACGTTATCAAACGAGATCATTAAGTTAAATTATTATTTATTTTGTGAACTTATAACCTAACATGGGTAGTGTTCGAAATTAAATTATGTCCTTGAGATAATAATCAAGTGTTTAACGACAGTAAATTATAATCTAAACAAAATTGGAAGGAAATTTATTCTCTGTGAAATTCTGCCGTGTGCTACATTTTGCCGATGCATTAGCAAACGACTGTCCCTTCCTTTAACGTGGCGTGACATTTTCAGGCTTTCACTCTACCCGCCTAGATTAGCTTTCGCTATTTGCGGGTTAGAGTGATTCTTTTGTAATATGTAATAAGAATAATGAACTTGACTTTGAAGTACGTTGGGGTAAAATAGCTAACTACCCTTTGTTTTCTTTCTTATGGCAAATTAATTATTGCTAAAGAGAAGATAACAGGCACCACAGCTTTAAAATTCGTATTTTCAAGCCCTTTTCCTTATGATGAAGCAGTATTGGTGTAGATACACCAACACCATTGTAATAAGTATGATCAATATAATTACTGCAACAAGCGAAAACGGTGAGATGAACCAATCAAAGTTCAACTCGCAGTAGTTGCTTTGAACTTTGGTTGGTTGATCGTGTGTAACCAGCTAAGAGCGCGGGAAAATGTGCGCCTCATCATCGATTGAAAAAGCTGTTCAGCATCGGGATTAAGTTAAGAAAGTCAAATATTTTTTGTTTAGGACTTTTTCTATGGGAAATTGACTGTCAGAATTCAGATTTTCCACACAGAATTCATGATCACTCCAAGAAACCAGTTTAGGATTATTGAACACAAATCAGCGATAGCATCTTCGAAGTTCGTCAATTTCGCCTAGCATAACTATTGCCTCAAAAATTAGTGAGTCAGATATAATCATCTCCACACGTTCGGGTTGATTGTCCAGAGGGGGGGAGGGGGGAGCACTTGGACACTCTTAAAAGTTACGTGTCATAAATTTCTTATTTCTTTACTAATAAGGAAGATAAAGACAGATGAAGAGTGTTCTTTTTTGCGCCAATTCTTGGAAGACAGAGTATTTCTAATGCAGTTGAAGTGACAGTTCCATGATTGTCAAAATAACAGTTCGAACAAGATGTTCATGATATGTTTTTATCAAGATGCGTGATAGTTGTAAAAATTTATTATTAAGTTATTCTTTGCTAAATTATCTTTGAAAACTTTGTTTATGTAGATTTGAGGTCAATAAATTTTGACTGTCTTCAAGTGGAGGTCTTATTTTTTTGAACAAATTCCGCAGAGGGGTTCCGAAACGGTCTAAAAACAACGTCTGCACTGCATTTCTGGGCGGTCTCTCGTAAAAGACCAAAATATTCTAGGAAATGACCAGTATGGTTCGTAGATGATCGCTAATGGGGAACTGATTTTTCTAGGTGTTTGCGTTGGTAACTAGCGGCCTGGGCCGGGTTGCTCGAAGCATGGTTAGCGCTAACCAGCGTTAAATACCATGGAAACGTATAGGTTTTGTTAACTCTTAACCAAGGGTTAGCGCTAACCTGGCTTCCAGCATCCGGCCCCAGGATGATGAAGGTATCCATCCCCACCTGAATTAAAGCATTAGCCTGAGGGACGACTGTATTAAAGATCTATGACGGCGAGGCATATTTCCCTTTCGTAAACGGTCTTTGCCATTTGAAATGGTCGTTGCCACTTCTCATAACGGTCGATGCCATTTTTTAGCTCTGAATTACACTCGTTAGGTCTAAGAACTCAAAAGGTTGCGGTTACTGGGAGTTGTGTCTCGCTGGTTCGGGTTAGGGTTCTGTTTAGGGTGAGGGCTAAGAACCAGAGTTCGAGTCTTAAAATTTTCAGACTCTTTTTTTCCTCCAATTTTTCTTTCATAAAGGTTTTTTTTTTCCTTTTTTGTCTTAATTTTTGTTAATATTTTTTCTTAGTTTGTTTCTTTTAATTTTCTTTGAAGTGAAGTGTGTAGTCGACCGTTATAAATGGCATCGACCGTTTCAAATGGCAACGACCGTTCTGAGAAATGGCAACTACCGTTTACGAAAGGGAAATTTGCGACGGCAAGGTCCGCCAAACCGTCGCCTCAAAATATAAGCGTACGTTTTTCGCGATTATTCCATCTCGTTCACGTCGTACAATGTGGCCAAAGTATCCTAAAAATAAATTGGTACGAGCGGTTTCAGAGTGAAAATAGAGAATGAAAGATTCTCTGTTGCATGCTTACGTTGTCGTCATAACCTCAAATTTGGTGATTTCACGTCGTCCTTATGCAGAGGACCGCAAAAATATGTGCTAATATGGATGCCACACGTGCAGGACCCTTATTTTTCCTCTTTTAACCAATGATAATTTGTGGTGTTTGGCGTCCTCCTTGACCACCCCGTCCCCATTCTACTTGCACACGCGCCGTGTAGTCCAGTTTTTGGCGAGCAGGGTGAGGGGACACTGGGCACGGGTCCATAGAGAAAAACAAATCAGGGGCCGATTTCTAGCAAATCCCGAAAAGCAATTTGTGAAACTGCGTTCCGCTTGTGTTGTAAAACTGATGTTTTCTCGTGTTTTCAAGAGAACAAGCGAAATGATTGTAGAGGGTGATGCCTCCAGAGAAGAATATCAGAACAATTTAACATTTGGGAGCAATAAAACTTTTACGTATACCGACTAAACCGGCAGTATAGAAACGAGAACGTCACAAATTTGCATATTTAGTGGGAAAAAACGATAGCTTTGCACGCCCTGCATGTGCGTTTTTCCCTTTTGTCCATTTCTCTGCCGTCGTCTGCAAAACAACAGGGAGCTTACGAAACGACGACGCCGACTGCATCAATGGTTCTGCACGCTCTGCACGTGTGTTTTACATTTTGGTACATTTCTTTGGCGTCATCTCCTAAATGACGACGTGAGATGACCAAATTCAAGGTTCTGTGGAGGACGTTAGCACATGACGATGAATTTTCACTTCTCTTTACTCTTCCAGCCCACTCATACCAGTTTAATTCCTCGACAGTTACTACACATTTTTAACACGAGGCGACATGAAATAGTTTCGTAGTGATATGAATAACGCGAATTTGTATTTTTAAATGAAGTCCTCGTAGCCGTCGTCGTCCTCGTTTCGTAAGCTCCCTAACAACGTGAAATAGCCAATTTTGAAGTTTTATGAAGAACGTCAGCACTTGAGAATAAATTTTCATTTTCTCCCCTAAATTAAGTGCCGTTCCGACGAGTGTCATCTTCGAGGAACTACCACACCCTTGTCATATTAAAAAGGTTGAAATAGTCACGTAGCGATTAAAATTACGCGAATTTATATTTTGACATGACGTTCTCGTTAACGTCGCCGTTGTCGTTGCTGCTCCCTAATTGCGGAGCATAACGGCATAAATGACTTGGAGCCAGACTGCAATTCCGTCGAGTATACAAAAAGTGGAGTGAAGGGAATAGGACGACTGATCTCGTCTTTCCTCAATCCTTCTCGCCGTTCTTGTTCATCCGACGGACAAACGAAAGAAAAACGGACTGCTAGCATTCTAATGCTGGCTCACACAATAAGATTGCTTGCGCGATTGACTCAAGGCGATCCACTTTTGTCTCCCTGTCTACCGTCGTCCGCAAAGCCTGTGAGACCTGATTATCCCTTTCTTTTTTAATATTTTATTTTCCACGATTTATTTTGTTGTCCAATGTTGCTGTCGTTTTCGCATTAGCATTTACATAACCGATTACGTATAAATCGATACAAGAGTATCCACTAAAATTAAGTACGTGGATAGGAGACCGTCGCAAAATCCCCCGGACGAGGAATAGGGATGGAATTCCCAAACGGAGCAGTTAGGCTAAGCGGGCGCTGACTCACAAAACCCGAAAGCGCTCTAGGAAAGAAACGCCATTGTTGAGGTTGACTATTGCTCTTGCAAAGTAAAAGGAAAAGGCGACAAGTGGGCCGCAAACAGAATAAACATGGCCGTAGCCAGAAAAAATTATGACTGAGGCAATGTTGATGGTTAAAGTCTCCTCGCAGGTATTTTTTTTTTTAATGACTACATTTAAAGACAGCACAAAGATCCCACCTTATTAAAGAAATTACGAAAAAAATGACTGAGGTAAGTGTCTCGGGGTGCCTCATACTGGCTACGGCACTGATAACTGTTCATGCACGCGCTGCAGGCCTACAATTTTACACTCACTCACTCAGACAGCCCCGATGATAATAAATATGGGTATTGCAATTACAGTGCACTACCCACAAGAGCTAGAAGTCTCCCCAAAGCCGCTTTTAGAGTCGTCACGCAACGCTCCTCCCCACGAGCATTGCGTGATGACACTAAAAACGGCTACGGGTGACATGACACTCTTCCACGTGCACAGGAGAGGCTTTCTGTTCGCTTGAGAAGAAAATATGCAGTATTAAACACTAACTTTCTACCCGTTTCTGCCCCCTGCCACTCGAGCTTGAAACTGGGTCTTTGAAGACTGCTTCTAATTGTCTTCGGATTTTTTTACTCCGATTAGACTGACCCAGAACTGAGAAGAAAACGCATTGGGGGGACTGCCTAACAAGCGCGCCACTCGAATGAAATATAACTACGTATACAGTATCATCACACATAACTTTCAACACAAGTGATGGATGAAGCTACAGGATATTCCAAATTGCGCGAGAGCATCCGGTTTTTTCGGTTTTGCTCTCGCAAGCTACGCGACTATCGGAAGGAAACGATTCAAGCATATCTGTCTTGCAGAGATTTGTTTGTGTCTGCACCACCCGGAGCTGGGAAAAGTCGGACCTTTGAGCTAGCCCAGTACGATTTTGATCGTTTACTTGGAGAGGATAATTTTGCAATGCTATCGTCTTCGTAATTGTCCCACTGATTTCACTCATGAAAGATCTAGTCTCCGGCCTCAATTGTCCCAGCCTTTAGAGCGTCATATGCAGGAGACAAAGCAACAGTTGGAGGACTTAAATCTTAAGTATAAACTGGTGTCTGGAAGTCCCGAGGCGATTCTCAACAACTATTGACACTTTTTTCGTCGACTGAAACAAAATATTTTTAAAACGTGTCTTCATCGATGAGAGTCATTGCATTGCTAAATGTAAGTTTCACCAAGATGTATCTCTACTTCTATTCCCGGTGTAGCATGTCTTTTAATCCCGGTCTAGCACGTCTCCAGTGGGAGGCGCGGTGGCCTTATGGTTAGTGCGCTGGACTCCTTATCGAGTGGTCCGGGTTCGGGTCCTGGCCAGGGACATTGTGTTGTGTTCTTGGGCAAGACACTTTACTTTCACGTTGCCTCTCTCCACCCAGGTGTATAAATAGGTATCGGCGAATCTAATACTGGGGTTAACCTTGCGATAGACTGGCATCCCATCCAGGGGGGAGTAGAAATACTCCTAGTCGCTTCATGCTATAGAACCCGGAGATAAGCGCCGGCCTGGGCTCGTAGCAGATGTCTCCAACACCTGAAGCCTATCTGATCTTTCATGAGTGAAATCAATTGACTTTCTAACGATTCGAAGCTTTCCCTTACTCGTTAATCTTCCGAACTAGTGTTTCGTTTAACGGTTCTATCAGCACAATTAAGGCCCAAAGTGTTGGTCCAATACGTATTACTGGAGATTTCCTTTCCAAGCGGCGACTCGAGATTGAAATGAGCTTCCGTTTTATTTCGTCGACTTCTTCACCACAAAGTAAACAAGGAGAAATAAACTGTCTCCGTAGGATTGCGCCTTGCGAATGACGTCATCCCCTTTTTGGCGCGAAACGCAAATGTAAACCTTGCAAGCCAGACAAGTCGACCTCTGGTGACATCGCTTCGCGTCCGAAAAATCCTAGGATTTTCGTAAGGTCGACTTGTGGCAAGTCTAATGTAGTCTTTGCAATTTCTAAGAATGCGCAGAAGGGTCGGACGTTCGTGATTCGCAACCTTCCTGACTACGTCGACGATAAGATTTTTGCTGAGCCTCAAAACAGCTGTAATGACATGCGCAACTTAGACCTTTGCAAGGGTGGGATGCGAAGCGGTATTTGCGGCCTTGATACGCCCTTAGAGTAATCAGCTCCCCTGGAAAGTAAGAAACAATATTTACCGAACAACTACGTTTTATCGTGCATCAAGCTTTTTCTCAACGTCTATTTTAAGCCAATGGGGAAATAATAATTTACTGCATCTAAGGAGTCACTAAAACCGATATGGCGGTAGCGTTCATCGCAATATAAAATGAATGACTCCATGACCAAAAAGAAAAGAAATTGGCTACGTATCTCCTTCAAACTATGAGAGATTGTACCCATGATAACAATGTACACGCTACTAAGGTATTTTAGCTGTATTTAATCAACATGCCATCAAAATAATTTAAATGTTCAATGGATGATGAAGAAAATGCAGTTTTGATCCCTTTTTCTTTTGATGATTACGCACTGCTGGGTAGTGAGAAAGAAACACATCATTTGCAATGGCGTCTTATTTCGGCTTCGGTTTCTGAAAAATGCGAGTTAAAACAAAGAACCACATGAAGCGTGGCTGTCTACAATCTTCCCAAACACGTTTGCGGTTTCAACGCTTCCTGATAAATTAGTTCCATACTGGCAAGTAGGCCAGCACAAAAGCGCATTCATCACCCTCAACCTTTCAACCAAAAAGCGGATTGAGAAAAAAAAAGGCATCAAATGAATTTCCATTGGAAGAAAACTTTTAGTGTCACTTATCTCTAGCACGATTTGAAGAAAAATGGAAGAAATACACTACATTAATGAATGAAAGACTGCGTTACATGTCACACAAACTATTCCGTCATCACAAACTGTTGGCTTTTCGAGGACACTTTCACTTTGTGAAACAAGAACAATGGTTGTCCTTTTGATATTTGCAACAGGACGATCGATTTTCCACATAATAATAATGCTGCAATTGAAACCCAACCGTAAACAAGCAACGTTTTAGCCACAGCGGAAAAAATACCACCCATGATCCTCGCGTCCTTTTTTTTTCCTGTTGACCTGCAGTCCAATACATCCATTGTAGGAGAAATCAATTTCTTATAATGGTGAAAGAGATCTTTCAGCCCTTGACCATACCCGGAAACCCGGGTGAATAATTTGGAGAGGATCAAAGAAAAATCAAAACTACGTACAGATCGCGCGGAAAATGTAAACCTCCATAAACCAACTGGATCTAAATACAGTATAGACAACGTCATTGATAAGGGATATTCTTAGAAAACCGGAAATAAGTCAGTGTAAAGGAATGCATTCACATTTCCTTGGTCATCTGTCGTTTTTTTCCCACGGACTGTTTGCAAGCGGATAATTATCTCATTCCCCATTCGTACTTGACCCAACAATTTGACCTTATTTTGTATCGCTGTCACCTCGATTAAAATATTTTCACGTAGATTGCATCCACGATCTTGAGCTAAAAAATTGCGCCTTATCCTCCAGATTTCTTATCAGTTTCGACGAGGTACAATAAGAAATCTCGAGGCGACTCCATCTTAGACATTCAATAACTACTTCTCAGAAACATTAAATGATTGTTGCTCCCGGGTTTGTGAACGGCTGTATCATTACAAAAATACCCGCTCGGCTGCTAAGAAAATGTTAGGGAAAAAGTTTTCCAACGATGACATTTGCGAGACGTGTTTATATTAAACCTTGGTACCCCACTCTAAGAGCACAACATGGTTCGCTTTGTTAAACACGGAGTGGCGTCTGTCGAATTCAATTCAGTTTACAAAACGGCATTTACATGTAACAATTCTAAACTCCCGAGCTTTTAATATTTGTTTGCTTGCCAAGCGAAGAAATGTTTACACAATTTCTTTCCATGCATCAAAAGCGAGTCAACTCTCAAATATGTTACAGAAATCAACGCTGGTTAACCTTGCGTTATAAAATCACACCATAAACCTGAACAATGTGTAAAATATCACAGGCTAGTTGGCGAGAAACATCTATGACCATCTATCGCAAAAGGGTTTCCACTATAATCAAGTACAAACAATACTCTACAATATCGAAGTCTTATTTCCGAAACGGTGTATATCAAATTTCTAAACTTAATTTGTTCAAATATCAGCAAAAGCCGAATACGGCCAACCAGTGTTTTACACAGTAAAAACAGTATTCAGAACTCTTTTAAATCTTTATCAGCATAACATGCCTAACGCCCCTTTCTCTGTTAGTATTAAAGCAAAACTTAAGTTTCTCTGGATTACAAACTCTACAAGCATGACGTTAATTTATGGAAATC
The DNA here is from genome assembly GCF_036669935.1 of Montipora foliosa. Taxonomy (NCBI): domain Eukaryota; kingdom Metazoa; phylum Cnidaria; class Anthozoa; order Scleractinia; family Acroporidae; genus Montipora; species Montipora foliosa. The sequence continues at coordinate 21,906,972 of NC_090879.1, forward strand.
TATCCGATTTTTCCCGCGCATTCGTGCATTATATGCAAATATATATCCATTCATTAAACAATCCTGTCAAAAATAGATCGTGTCAAGCAAAAACATATTAATCTTTGGGCAGGTATCACTTACAAGGAGGAAGAATCGTACCTTCTTTCATTATTTGGCGACCGAGAATTACCTCGCGTTGAGACAACGCACAAATGTATCATCTTCACTTTGAATGAATTCAATTTTTACACACCAGAAGCAAGCAAGCAAACAACGAAAATTGGTAACCACACACTATCAAAGCCAATACTGGAATCTACTTTCTTCGGAAAAAATTAAAGAAATCATTTTACGGTTGATATTTAAACAAATTTATATACAATCCTAATCTCGGAGCTTTCGAGTTGTAGACGAGTCAAACAAAGCGATGTATCAGTGCAAACCAACTTATTTTCGCTTTGGTTGTCCGAGAGCATATAGACGGTCTAAAAGTTCTTCGTTCCTCTGCTGTTCTTTATTTAGTTCCGCGAGTAACCTTGTTTCGTCCTTTTTCAGTTTATCTACACAATCTTTTGCTTTCCGCAAGATGGTGACTTTTGCGGCTCGTTCGTTGTCTTTAAGTTCGGGAACTTCTTCTCGCAAAACGTGAAAGCTGGTCTTGAGATCATTCCTTCGTTTCCGTTCTAGAACATTGTGAGTTGCTCTTTTGCTTGTTTCGCCATCCTCATCAGACGTTGTACTATTTTGCCGTTTAAGATCTTTTTTACTTTCTTTCGAGGGACTTTGGGCCGATACAACAGCTTTCGGTCTCACAGCTACTGGTTTTAAACGTTTTGTAGGTGGCTCGTCCGTGACTTGTGGAGGGCGCTTTCGTTTCGGTTTCTCGATGCTCACTACGTCTATTTCCTCTTCTACATTCAAAAGCAAATAGGAGTATAAGCAGCTAATATAGGATACTTTAAAAATTACAAAGTTCTACAAAATTTAAGCTTACCGATTATCTATAAATGAACTCAGGAAACCATTGTTTTCGGAAAATATTTGTGTGCAATTTAAAATTGAACATGGAACGAGTATCTCACCTGAATCGCTCGAAGAATGAGTTACACACAAGTTCTGATGTGATTCGTTGACTGGATAGGGAAACACTGTTGAAGGATCCACACAATCAGAACTGACATATTCGACGGGAGGTGGAGTTGAACAAGGTGTCTCGAAAAGGTCTTCAGCATTTGGTGTTGGCATAACTCTCAACTCCGACGACTTTTTTTCATAGTTAGAAGCATTCCACATACAGTCTTGAATGAGCTTCGACTTTAAACTGCTCAGAGAAATTTCAACCGTGGCTAAATGTGCAGCTGAACAGTTATCCAAATTTTCTGACACAATCTGCAAAGTGTCGGCGAAGCCGACTGGAGAATGTCGCGGTGATCGGGATGGAGATCGCGGAGGAGTTGGAAGAAGTTCGAACTTTTTCCAAATATCATGTGTTGGAACTGGTGCTATGCCGTATGCTTCGCTTTCCACTTCGTCTTTCTCCAAATGAAAGAAGTACGTAGCCTCCGAGTCGTTTTCCAGAGCAAATGATTTGCAAAAGCATTCGACTTGAACAGCCATTCTGCAATAAAATGAACGGAAATGAGCTCACAACTATAACTTGAACTTACTACGAAACCGATTTTCGGCTCAGGAGTCAACGATTTCAAAAGTTGTTTAGTCTCTTTTTTCGCCAAACATTGTTGACGATTCTATATGTTTGCTTGTTATAAAGTGGGTAACATGATTTTCTCATTTTCGCCGCGAGCCATTTAAATCGGTAATTACATTTTTAGTAAAATGCTGACGAAGTATTGAATGAATGAAATACGCGTCCTGACACAGCTCAAAAATTTAAAGCCTCAATCAAAGGCTCTACTCGCCACTTTACCTGATGAAATTCAGGGAGACTGCAATTCTGCAGTTCAAGCGCCTGTAGGCTTCCTCTGGAGGTATTCCTACAGCAACTAGCCCGAATTTCTGCGGCTGAAGAAAAGAACGGGGCGTACTCGAAGAAGCAAATTTCAATTCTCCTGCGAACCTTCCAATGAATACATTACCAACAAGTTAGACCAATCAGAAACCGTAGCTAATTAGTGTTGCCATAACAACATCGTGTCTACACGTGATAACTAATGCCGAAGAATGCTGCATGCGTGAGTTTTAATGTTTTGCAATGTGCTGTTTTGAAAATATTTGTTCCGCTTTCCAAATTACTGAACCTCATTTGCTGCTGTTAGGCAAACAGGTTTATCCAGCTTCAAATGTATCTTCCAGGATTTCAGTTAAGTTGACTGGAGGTCAATGTTGTGTCTTTTGTGTAATGGACAGATAGCCTCCCCTGGGCAAACGTAAACAATGGGCATTAGCCTTTTTCAGAATGGTTGTCTTTATGTGGAAGATTTCTAATGGCAAAAAAACTTTGCAGAACAATGCCAGAAATAGTAAAAATATCCCTTAAGGACGTTCGCGCTAATTGTTTGTGCGCAACGTTACTGCGCAGGTAACGCGACTGTAATATGTCACGTATTACTTCGAGCATTAGTGAAGTTGAGGTTTTAAAACCTTTGCAAAAACCGTGGACGATAAGTCTTGCACAGCGTTGGATCAGAGAAGATCGTGATCAGTCAAAATTGATTTAAAATATTTATGAAAGTCAAGTAGACTACTGCACGACTGATATTCGCGAGGTTTTATCAATCAGCGATTGAATTTCACAAAAAAATACACTCCAGAGGATGAGCATGACTGCAATGGAGAGATATTATACAAAACACCAACCAAATGAAGATGACCCCTGCTTAAAACTTCGTTGCTATGCTCGAGAAAGGTTTTTTTTTCGGTAAAAACCTTTCATCTCTTCAACGATCGATCTTTTCTTGGGTTCCAGTCCTTGCCCGACAGGTCACGCAAAAGCGTGACAAACGAACTTTTCCAAGAGCTTTGCAAAATCACATCGATTTTACTCGTTCAGATCATCGGTGACCCCTATTTTTTAAATCATGAATCACTTACTTTACTTACTATCTACAAAATATGATGAAATGAAAAAATTCTCACCGTAAGAAGTTATCTTTTTTTAACATTTTCTTTCCTCATGCCATCGAATTCCAGTAGTGGTTGCAACGGATAGAGCTTACGAAAACGCTCGTCGAGGATGAACTCTACTGTTTACCACATCCCTAGCGGCATACAATTATCTAAAAATCTCACTCCTAAAAACCTATGCATGGAAACTTTCACTCCAACAATTTATTTTTATGATTTTCGATGCATGAGCGGATGAGCCTACATCTCGCTATTATGACCGATTTCTCGAAATTAAGGCATTTTTCCACTGCCATTTTCTCCGAAACAAAGTCGGTGACCCCCATTTTTTTTTTCATTTTTGGAGTAAGTACTTTATGACCTAACTCTAGGCGAGAAATGAAGAAAATCTCACCGTAGGAAGATTTTGGCGCGAACGTCCTTAAGACGCTTAACAGCCTGCGTTTGATTGCGAGGCACTTATCAAGATCTCATTGAAAATTCTTTTCAATTTATGTAAGAGATTTACACATTTGGACATTTTTTTTTTCATATTTTACAGAAACTTATTCTTGCAACCGCAAAAACCTATTTACGCCCGTTTGCAGACTGCTGATTTGGAATTCCAGGTATTTCTATTAAGAGTTACTATATCAGAACAAATTTAGCAGAGATGAGTTGTTAGCTTGAATAAACAAACCGTTTAGAAAAACCGAGCTATAACTTTGCATTGAATATACCTGGTCGAAAACATATCTCTTGGGGTGAATATTAACAGCAGTCTTTAAGTCTTTAAGTCTTTACTTACACAAAAAATGGTCAGTTCAATACATCCATCGAGTTTCTGTATTTCTTTTTCGGATGGCACAGGTCATTGCAGTTACAAGAAGATTAGGCACAAAAAACAATAGGTGTAAACTGGATTTAAGAGATTGTTTCCTGAATCACTTTTGCAGTCTTCCATGTATAATAAGCTCTGCTTGTGCCGCATCCCCTTTGCTTCTTGCAATGTTGCCGAACACCAGGCATGCGCACGTTTTCTTTCGCTTCAGTTCACCGGAAATTCCACCCAAAGCAGTTTCCCGCGAAACTTGTGAAAATGTGTGACAGATAAACTGAACTCCATCGAAAGGTCAATTTGCGCCGTTTTTAAGTGATAGAAAAGAAAAGTGCAAGAAGGTCAGAGGAAAGAATTCAGAAGATATCATCTCAACAAACATACGAAACCAAAATTACACCGGCCCCGCGTCAGTTGAAGCAACGATTGAGAGTGACGTAAGTGTTGCACACATAAGTTGTTGTGGTTTACTGGACTTTGAACAGCCCACCCAGCGGTGGGATATGGTGATAAGCTCTTGTTCGTATTTACACTTCAATCGTCAACAAAAAAGACCGAAACCGCCCATGACAGAAGTTTCCCGTTGCATGCAATTATCGGTCTGCTAAAAGCTTTCCGAATCATTCGAGGCTGTGATCTTATTCAAAGCTTAGTCTTCCTAAATACTGCTTTTCACCATTGCTAACCCATATATGCTCTGTAATATCTGGGAAACAAGATTCTCTATCCAGTAAAAAAATATACTGTGATCAAAACCATTGTTCTCTTAGCATCCTTTTACTTTAAAATCACCTAAAATTATACAGTGTCATTATTAATGCAACAATGAAACGTTTACGTTGTGTTATTGCTGTGTACTTAAACGAAAGAAGATGTTTATTCAAGGTTGTTATTATAAAAACTTAACACTTAAAAAACCTTTTATAAAAAACTTAAAACTTGTGGAACTCCTTTTCAAAATGTAAGAACTGGATAAATTCTCAAACATCTAAACGAAATTCAACTGCACATGTTCTCATTTTCCGCTTCACTGTATTAAAATGTAACTTCAGTATGCTTTTGTATAAAACGGATATGTTTTTACCTCTGACAGCTTGTGTGGACTGGAAATATGAGCTTAACCAAGATTTAATTTTACAGAGAAACAAATAAAACATAGTCTTATGTATTAAACAAGGAACTCTCTTGTGTGGTTTTTGTCCAATTTTGAATGTTAAAAGGAAGTGGGAAATCTTTTGACTGCACGCAGGAAATGCAGATTAATTTCTTGTTGCAAAAAGCTCTCGTTTGTACACACTCCTAACCGCGGGCAAACGAACACACAATAGGAACTTCGATTAACAGAGCAAATGAAGATTCAGTTGATGAAGAGATTTTCACATCGGGATAAACAGCTTGATAATTTTATCACAAAATAAACACACGGTGACTTCAGGCATTTGCGTCTACCGTATTTAGAATTTCCGTTTCCTATTCCGTCTAAGTTTCTTGCATAAATACTTCATAGCAGTGATAAATTTCATGTTTTCGTTAAACAATCCTTGCTGTCAACCATAGCCGGCTTGGAATGATACGTATTGCACAAGAATAGCCCCACTTCATTGCACTTCAATGAACATGTCATAAATCAAAAAATTATCTCCACCGTTTACAAGCCACTCTGCTGGACTAACGCCCCAGAAATGCCTTTTCCGCGAGGAGAATCATTGGGAACATTTTCTAATTCTAAAATTTGCCTCCGCTAAAACACATTTTTTCGTTGCGTGCAAGTACAGTTTCGACCGGGTCCTTATCAAAACTTGACCTCTGCGTCCCGTGCCGGAGCAATGAACTCGTATTTACCATCACTTGAAAGCGATGGCATTCTTTGTCAACCAATCGTCACTAATGAGTAACATGATGGATGATATCTCGACTGATTATATCAGCGAATTGTTCCTAAAAAGTCTAATGAAGATTTTGCTTTCGTGTCGGCAATCTTTGTGAAGAGGCCCCCTAGGAAAAACTCAAAAGACTGGTTAGAGATGCCGAAATGTTTAGCGGTTTGAAAAACAGGTCACAGACTCTGCGTCTGAATTAATCTTCAAAAGAAAACTGTTCGAGTGTGCTTTCCTGCCACACGCAGATAAGACAGTTAATCGAGCATAACTTTCCAAGAAAGGCGAATTGAATTGAAACCTCTTCATGGATTCGAGTGGGAATTTTAATCAGCGGAAGAAGAGAGCACCATACTTGAAGATCCGAATGCTCTTTGCATCACCCGTTGTTATCAGATAATCTTAGGTTGATCATGGCTACCTGCTATTGCGTCACTCGCTTTGTAATTCTTTTTACATATTAACAAAGACAAAAGTCTAATATCGAAACCACTGTAATCAGGTAATCTGCCATAAAATGCTATATATTTATCTTATGGACAATTATATCTATACAGGGATATTCCGCGCTTCACTGATTAACCTTAAAATACGCTACACTTTAAGTAACGTCGGGGGTGGGATGGGGGTGTCATTTCCGCCAGACATGCGTTAACGCTGAAACGCCGACACCAGACGAGATCCCGCGCGCCTTCAAGTTACGCCAGCCACTGTGTTCGACGAACCGGATAGAAAACTCTGTTAATATGGAGAAATTAGGAACGACGTTCTATTGCCGTCAACTGTTATAACTACCATCAGCAAAATGAATCAACACTTCGCTTTAATTCTACTCATTACAATACGTTATTGCATTAATTCTGGCCCCGTAAAGAAAAAATCATATATGACCTGTTAGACCGATACTTTTGACGGCTACATGTATCCTTTTGACAGCCAAAAGAAAGAAAAGCGAAATATTTTTAACAGTTTTTTGCGAAGTCAGGACAGGACTTACTGGAAAACAAATTTTGGTTTGCGTGAGTGTACCAGAAAATTGCGTCTGAAAGTTAATATCTGAGATAACTGTATATTGCAGCTAATCCATAGATCGCTATATTTCTATTGAAATTACTGTGTAGTAGTTCAAGTGTTTCATGCCATTTAATCCCAAGGCACTACCGGTGCCCGCCCTTGCAGCAGTTAACCCGTTAGTTTTCAATCCTGCACTTAATCAGTCCAGCCTTTCCGTCTGGCACTGCTTGAAATAAGTGAGCACATTCTTTAATGATCCAATAAGGGTCTTATTTCACGGCTGCCTGAATTAATACTTGTGTTATATTGATGCATGAAAGAATCACTTTTTAGTCACAGCTTTTCTTTGTTGTTACAAATTATGTTCATAATGATGGCGTTGTCTTCTCATTTTTTTCCTTTTAGAGAAAGGTCTGAATCTTCTTCATTTTATAAACAAGAAAAATAAAGCAGTTACTTTGGATAATCAGAGACACAATCAAAATTAACTATTCTTCAATGAGCGCTGGTACAAAAGATTCCCCCTCGAAACAGCGCCTGGCCTTTTTCTGTTGAAATCTCAATGAAATCGTTTTAAATGCTTCTTGCACAGGATTTCAATTATCAGAAGTGTTAACCGTTCTCGACAAGAAGCAACGACTTCAAAAGTATGTAACATACCTTGCGGTTTGGGAAATTACCCAAGTGATCCTTCTCTAAAAAATCCGTGCCGGCAAACTTGCACCGATTGAGTGAGTGTGTAGCAAATAAACCGAACCATTGACAGTACACTCGATTAATAAAACTGAAAGGATAATTGTTGCTGTCAATCAATACAATTTTTGCTATGGTACTTTAAATCATCTGTTTGTTTGGGATTTAGGTAAATGGACTCTTCTTTCATTAGCGGTCAGTACTAATATCCGCCGAGACCAATGTTTCCCGTGTATAAGACGTGACATGATTGCATGCAAACCTTCAGCGGGATGCTTTTTTGACAAGGTTCACGTAGGCAGACGATAAGGCCTGTTTCCGTGCAACTTTCCTTTTAATTTTGGTTTCTGTGATAACAATACAACAAAAGACCCCTTGAATGGTGAAGCAAACTGAAAGGTTTTGTCACACGTACTCCTCACAAGAAAACTCGCAATTATATTTCATTAAAACTTTTCTAAACTAATCACGTTAGAAGGCCAAGCTGACGTCACATATTAGCATATCCGGTTCCTAGCACTGAAAATTGGTCTCCTGTCAAAACGTCGTCTTTTGTTGTCTTCATTTCTCACCGTGAGAGCCTTTTTATTTTAAAATACCTCAAACGAGTGACTAAACGAGGTCTAAACTGCTGCTTCTTTGCATAAGAATAACAGCTATTGTATTTTGACTCAGTTCTTTGACTAAACGAGAAACCTTGGAATCCTTAGACAAACTGTCAAAGAAAGGACATCAGCGATAGCTGCTGCAGACAAGATGAATAGTGTACAGCTTAAGGCCTCTTATCTCCTCCCTATCTTGACCTTCCACAACCAGTCTGAATTTTCGGTCGCCTCGGCTTCACCTCAATACACCCAAAGGAAATCGAAGTTCTTGGGGGTAATTCATTATCGTGTTCTGTCAGATACCTTTTTACACGTCATTTGGATCCAGTGAATACCAGAGGGATGGGAACTGAACAGCAACTCTATTCTAATGGCAATGAATTGCTCTCGCCGTTTAATTTAACTGTTTGCTTTATTGGAGTGGTCGAAGTAAAGATGTGTTTTGAAAGAGTAGGTGAAAGCGCAAGTAACCATTTGATTGCTTTATCATTTATTCAGTCGGTGCTTTGGAGGTTACTTTCACAATTGGATCAAAAAGTGAAAACCTGTGCTTATACCGAATACAAACTGTACAAAGAGTGCTTTGTTTGGGGTTAAGTGAAACTGCCTTTGTTTCCTTAGGGTAAAGAATTTTCATTTTCAGCGAAACCGTCTACATTATGATTCCTAGCTTGACAAGCCGGCAATTGTCAGGTTATCTTTTAAACACACAAGTTGTCGTGGTTTAATCCGCCGGCTACAACATCCGGTTTTCAGTTTCGCCCCAAATCAGTGTAATGGGTTCACCCAATTTAGCGATTCTTCACCACTTTACTCAACCGACAGGAAAACTGTAACAAGATTTTCCACATTTTCGTTGGCATAATTTGAATTAACCTAAAGGAAATTGGATTATTTAGTGAAAGATAATAATAATAAATCATTCAAAGCTAAGTCCCGGGGGGGGGTACTGCCATATATGGGCTATATAGGTATGTGCCGCTGTGAAGGGTATGGTTTTCAAGCAGTTTACTCTAGCATAGGGTATATAAATCAGAGCGTTTGGGTCTAGAATAGGGTATCATTTTTCACGAAACTGACCAGTCGCTTGAAGATTTTATCAAGACTAAGGAAACCAGAAATTCCCGCTCAAAAATATTAAAAAGTCGAGTCGGCAAAGTTTAAATTTGCGCAACTCAGCCTCAACAGTGTCGATAAATGGCTATCATGAGAAACTTCTGGATATTATTAACTCTCAAGTATCGGTATTTAGACGGAAATCGGTGGGAGTTTACTCTAGTATAGGGTAGCAAAATTCAGCTGAACTAGCTCTGGTATAGGCTAAGGGTTCCAGGGTCCCAGCGGCACATCCCCACCCAGAAATTCCTAAAGTACCCCCCCCGGGAGCTAAGTGACCGTTCCATCTACTCTCCCTTCCCCTCACCCCAAGGGACCTCCAACAGCACTGGCGCGAACAATCTGCAACTAATAGCTGATGAACTTCTTGATTGGTGTTCTTTCACTCTGATTTCCAGAGAGCGGGCCGTTTCGCCAACGTACTCCTTGTTACACTTCTCACAATGGATCTGGTACACAGTACCGCATTTCTTGAGATTGACAGTTGTGTCCTTGACACGTACCAATTGTGATCTTAGAGAATTGACGGGTTTATGAATAAGTGTAACCTCGAGTGACTTGAAAGCTCTTTGCAGGCGTTCCGAGATTCCTTTGATGTATGGCGTTGACGCATAGATTTTCTTCTCGTTTTGAGGCTCTTCGGTATCTTCTGTTGTAGATTTTGGATGTGGTATTGTTAGCATCCATTCTGGATAGTTATTCATTTTTAGAGCTTGCTTGACGTGCTGTTTCTCTAGTTCTGTCATCGTTTTCCGTAACCAAGGTCTGAGCTCTCAACATCGGGGTGTTAACCACAGCTCTTTTGTGTTGTAGATGATGGTTTGATTGGAAGTTTAGGTACTGGTCCGTGTGCGTAGGTTTGCGGTACACGGAGATCTTGGTAGAACCATCTTGGTTAATACTCACACAGGTATCAAGGAAAGGAATCCTGCCATCCTTTTCTTGTTCCGAAGTGAACTGGATATGTTGGTCAATGGAGTTTAATCTGCAACTGCTGTTGGTCAATGCAGTTTAATCTGCAACTATTTACAGGACGATGGGCGCCTGATTTGAACTTAGAGAAGGAACGTTGCCGATAATGTTAGAACGGAAACAAGATGAGCCCCAAAGAGATTTTTTTCTCGGTAGGGCTCATCTTGTTTCCGTTCTAAAACTTTATCGCCAACGTTCCTTCTCTAAATACAAATCAGGCACCCATCGACCTGCACATCGTAACGGAGCGCCAGTGCTGTTGTCATTTAAAATTGACGAGTTTCTGTTAACTCCCTTTTATTATCCTTGTAAAAATGGGATAGAAAACCCATCTCACAGGTGTCTTTATCACGGACCAGGACGTCTTGTTACTTGAGTTATCTGGCTAGTTACAAGTATAAACGAGAATAAAGGCAAAGTAACAGCTAGCACGAGATCGTTCTATAGCGAAGATATCTGTTTACAAACATTGCTTTTAGCCAACCACAGAAACAAAAGACCCTTTGTTTCGATAGCCAATGAGGTTCTGGTTGGCACATTAATAACAATAGGTGTCACCTTGAAAAAAAAGTTTTCGTTCGATCAATTTGTTGTTGTGATCATTTTTCTTGAATGGAGAAAATAAGAGGCTTGCAATCAATCTCTTGGGACAGGCCTGACGATGATGTAGCGGTGGATTAAAAGACGGTAGGTATTTTTTGCAGGTTGCAGGTTGAAATTTAATTATAACTGGAAAACCGCTGACACTTAAAAGAAAAGTAAAGCGATAGACTTACCGTGACTGTTACATGAATAGCTAACCTTAGGCCTAAAAACTTTTCTTTTCTTTAGGCCTAATTAGGCCTAAGGTTAGCCATTCGTGTAACAGGCACGGTAAAATACCTGCCGATTAAAAGAAGCTAAATGAGAGATCTTTTGTTTCTGTCCACCAAAATGGCGGCGATGACGTCACCTGATTTGACTGTGTATTAATTTTAGGGCTCGTTCGATTGACCCTATTCCGGAATAAGAATACGTGGAGTGATGATTAAAACGGTATCTTTGGCGCGTTTCGAAGCTGCAAGGATGATGAAAATATGTTTAAAATAGCATTTTAGCAAATGTTGACAATTTTAATGTGAATCTCCGCAAAAACAAAGGATTTCCAACTTGTATTCCATGTATTCCTATTCCGGAATACGGTCAATCGAACGCACCCTTAGTGACCAGCGGCTAAAACAATTGTGAAACATTGGCTCAGTTTCCCCGCAAACAGTTCTAGATAGCCGACCAGAGGGTTTAAACCGCAGGTTGCAGGCTAGGGTTAAAGGTCATTGTTTCATCTTAGCTGGAACAACCCAAACCTTTACCAATGCTAACATTAGGCCTAAACATAATGATTAAGGGTATAAAAGTTAGCATTTTCGTAAAGGTTTGGGTTTTTTCAGTTATGGTAAAACAATGACCCACAACCTGCACTTTACACCCTCCCCCCCCCCCCTCCCCCTCCCCGGGTAGCAGACAAAAAACGCAAATCCAACTACGCTTGCACTTTTTTCCATATATTTTTACATATGGGCACGACTTTCACAAACATGCTATCGTTATACTGAATTTTTATGAGATACAAAATTAAATTAAAGATGCAGTTATTTGACATGATACAAGTCCAGCAAAATATATCACATTTCACACAATAAATTTTAAGTCTGAAAACGCTTTGAGAGTTAACCAATTCATGTATTGTAATAGTTATTACTTTTAAGGAGTCTTAAGGGGCTGTTTACATGGAAAGGGAAGATCACTGAATTTAATTGAAGCTTCTATTTGATTTACGTGCATACAAAGTGACTTCTGTTTGGGATGATTTGAGAGTTGTTTGTTCATTAACCATCCCTTTGAATGAACACCACGATGGAGTTAAAATACAGCCCTCACAGTTCTTCTCATGAAATTCACGTTTGTATATCTACAAACCGTTTGGACTCAAAGACGCGAGTAAGATTCTTTGTAGAAAACCGAAAATACCCGATGGGACCTGGGCTCCACTCCTTTCACAACTAAAATCGGAGAACTCCCTGAAACTTCAGGTATGTTGCAGCTCATTGGCTCGCTACCCTAGCCAAATCCAAAAGATTAAACAATAGAGCGTTTTCACATGACGTCACGGCGGCCATCTTGGTGTTCCAAAACAAAGAAATGGAAGCCATGATGGTGTACCGAACTAATCCTCCGGGAATTATGCAAATTCTTTCTTTTTGTTTGAGGAATCCAATATGGCTGCTGGTCACGTGAGTGAAAACGCTCTATTGAAACAATTCTTGGTTTTCACATGACGTCACGGCCGCCATGTTGGTGCCCCTAAACAAAGAAAAGGCGGCCATGTTGGTGCCCCGACCAAATCCTCCGGGAATATAACTCTATTATTATGCAAACGCTTCCTTTTGTTTTCGTTGAAAAACATGGCTGTTGATCACGTGAGTGAAAACCAGCAATAGGGACGTTAAGCAAGGACGACGACGATTACGAGAACGTTGTCTAAAAATATTATTTCCCGTTACTGTAATAATTTTGCGATTACTCCGTGTCGTGCGGCTTGGAAAGTGTGAATACACAATCCAAGAATAAAATTGATGAGAACGGTGTGGTTATTCCGAGAGAAAATTGAAAATTCATCGTCAGGTGCTCTCGTCTTCCAAATGACCTCAAATTTGATCACTTCACGTCGTAGTCAAGACGAGAACGGCAAAGAAATGTATCAAAATGTAAAACGCACGTGCAGGGCGCGCAAAGCGATTGTTTTTTCCCACTAAGTATGCAAATGTATGGCGTTCTCGTAGTCGTAGTCGTCGTCTTTGCTTAAGGTCCCTAATGAGCCAGGAACTCATGGGCTCCTGAATGAGCTGCTTACAACACCAACACATTAGGGACCTTAGAGCAATATAACTATTGCGATTACTCCAAGTCGCTCGGCTTGGAAAGCGTCAGTACACATTCCAAGAATAAAATTGCCGAGGACGGTGTGGATGTTCTTAGAGAAAATTGAAAATTCATCGTTAGGTGCTCTCGTCCTTCACATGACCTCAAATGTGACCATTTCACGTCGTTGTCAAGACGACAACGGAAAAGAAATGTATCAAAGTGTAAAACGCACGTGCACAGCATGCACAACTACTATTTCGGCTAATGAATCCGCAACTTTTCTTTCCGGATACGCCTCCCGTCTACACGTATCCGGCGAAATTCGCTGGCGAATCCGGAACTGTATGAATTCGCTTTCCAGGATGGATACTTTTGAATCCGATATGAATCCGGGACCGTGTGGACGCCAAATTCGGATGTTTTTTAATCCGGATAACGTAACAATATAGAGCTCAATTCAATAATCTAAAAAAATTGAATTCCCGGAAGGTCGTCTCGTTAGTCTAGTGGATATCGGAAACTGCAAGGTGAAGCCATCGATCCGGGTTCAACTCTTTGCCTCGCTTATTCTGAATCTGCTCCGCTTGTTTAAAATCTTCGTTTCGTTGAAGTAGATTTGAAGTCCAAAGTAGACTGTACGTCGTATAAGTTGAATAAAAAAGGAAATGTCAGTTTGAGGGATGGAAAAAAGTGTTGACCAGTTCCTTACCGTGAGATATATTCTCAAGATGGCCGAGGGCTTCATGGCGCATGCTCTGTTACCTTTGTTTCCTTGAGGAGCACTAGAGTGAATCCGGGTACGTTTCGGATGCGTGTGGACCGGCAAATTCGATTTGAATACGCAACGTGTGGATGGAAATGTTTTTGAATCCGGGAAGAAAAAGTTGCTGATTCAAAAATATCCGGATACGTGTGGACGGGGCCTAAAACTATTGTTATGTGGCGTTCTCGTAGCCGTCGCCCTAATAGCTGGTTACGAGAGCTGCTACACAACTGGAAACTCTTCGCACTGGACTTTGCTATTTTGACCTATTTTCTCTTCCAAATGTGTATGAAAGTGAGGTCCTAGCCCAAGAAACATGTATATCTTTCTTGCATGTAAACTGAATAAAACTGGGTCCAAGGATGATTTGTGTCAAGATCTTCCTGGTGCAAATCCTCCTCTGTCAACGAAAACAGCTCCTTGGAATAATTTATTTCATGCACCCTAAACGTAAGAGATCTCGACTTAAATGATGAAAAACCCTGCCAGTCTGTACAAAAACTAAAGAAGTAAAATTCGAAATGCCTCGTATAACTTATACCCAGTCTTGATCTCATTCAAGCTGACTAAGGACAAATCGCGTTCATCATAAATGAGGTTTAAAATTTGACCATTTTGTTGGATGGGTCAGAGATAAATCTTAAGAACTGACTTATATTACGTCTTCAGTAGTTTTCCACATTGCTGTCGATTAAAAGGACAGCGTAGGTGAAGTTTATCACACTGATCTCCATGACAACAAGACGTTATGGCGTTACCCTGCTCCAGTCACCTTTGAGTCACAATTAGACAATAAGTAACTGGCTCACTGGAAAAGCACGCCATTGGAACCTCGTTGTTTACATAATTTCGTTTTCCCTATAGAAAGAGTTGTGTGTTACTCTGGGTGCCATTGGAATTGTTCTTTTTTCTTAAGATTGGAGAACAAGGCCCACTTCGTGTCCCACATCAGTTTCTAGCTTACGGGAAAGAATTCCTGACACACAGTTTATTCAAAAGTAAAAATACACGTGAAACTTAGTTATCAGTACTATTTCAAGACAAGGTGTGGAAAATCAGCAAAACATAGCCTTCCTTAAGCCTTCTCTCGCTCCAGGAGAAGGTATAAGAAAGTCTCTGTTCGCAGGGTAGCTGAAATATTTGTAGATGAATAAATATACAGTCTTCTATTCAGGGGTGATCAACTGGCCAGTTGACAATAATTATGGGCACATACTGATGAGGCAAAAATTATAAACAAACTGTCCTATGGAACAAAATCAAATCCACATTACTTTTCTTATCCACAGAGATTCCACAGAGAAAAGGTGATTTATCAAAAAAATAATAATAAATGGCCAAAACGGCAATATTTGAAAGCATAAAGCCGTTGGAATCTTCATCAGACTTACTGCTAGAATTTTTCTAAAAAGGGAAGAGAATCACAATAATGCTGAAAAATACCAAATGCAAGACAATTAAAAACTACACCGAAGTGCAAATACCAGAATTAACAAAAGACACATATGACCTGTTACTTGCACAAACAACTTCAAATCAACGAAAGAAGATTTGCTGTGTTAAGTATTGCATCATAGACCAATTCGGCTAACTCATGTTGTACCCAATTCAAATCCTTTGGGAATAAAACGTTTTGCTCCAAGTATTTCCATATCATTTAAATGTGAATGCTACATTATCATGCAAATGAAATACACAAAGAATTAAATCTCAACCCTGAGAGATTTGAATTGGGTACAACATTTTGTTTCCTTTTTGTTAAAATTCCTTTATTTAGCACAATGACAACAATACCCCATTTTCAT
Source organism: Montipora foliosa (assembly GCF_036669935.1). Classification (NCBI taxonomy): domain Eukaryota; kingdom Metazoa; phylum Cnidaria; class Anthozoa; order Scleractinia; family Acroporidae; genus Montipora; species Montipora foliosa. The sequence continues at coordinate 21,922,601 of NC_090879.1, forward strand.
TTTACTAGTCTGTCACAATAATATTAATGTAAATGACTATTGTTTCTTTTATAAACACGTGGACCCTAAAGTTCAAAATGCAAAGTAACGTTTTTTCCCTGCAACCAATCACTACTGTGGCCACAGATGATCAATAATATTACAATCAGAAGCTATAAAAGTGCATTGAAATCATCCCATCGCAAGGTGGGATATTGGACAATAATTATAATTTTCGTGGGCTTCAGTTATTAACAGCAGTCGTAAATGAAACAGCTGATTCGAACTTCACAGTTTAAACAGCTTTGCCATAAAGTTTATACAGATTTTTTTGCTTCAAAAATCGTATCTACGACTCGAAGTATTCCAGGAAGTTACTAGAAAGAAATACGCAGAACTAGTTTTCACTGTAACTCAATGAACAAAATTCACTGCCATTTCTGAGTGCTACCCCCAATCTACCATTCCTGTGAGAATAAATTTATTGAAGTTTTTTTTTTCCAGCAGGGTTGATCAGTGAAGTGCAGGCCATTGTAAAAACCAAAGATGTCTTACACAAGAAGACCTTTGATATTCTTTGGTGTTGTTTCATCGTTTAAGTGTTTTGTGCTGTACCTGTAAGGAGAGAAAATTCACTTTCCTTTTAGAACATGGTTTGGAGCACTTTTCTGTAATAAGGGAGGGGGTGGTTGCCCCCATTCAGGACTAAACCTTAGCCAATTTATTGGTGATAATACTTAAAAATTATTCCATGCGAGAGCGTTGGATATGAGATGGTAAATAGCCAACGAAGAACGCAGCGCCAAGTTGGCTATAACCAGTCTCATATTCAACATGCGCTAATGGAATAATTTTATTAAATTCCTTAAACTCCAAAAGTTTGGAAGTACGAAATACAAGCGAAATCGGAGAAAACTTGATGAAGACGCGATGTTGTGTAATACCTTGGGGTCAGAAAGACGCAGGCTCGTCACAAAAAAACATCTTTTGCCTTTCACATACTTCTAAACGTTGGAATTGATCCAAACTTTCCACAAAAAGGTGTTTTTTGCTTTACTCAGTGAGAAATTTTGCTTTGCAGCGAAAAAAAAAAATTAGCTTAGCAATGCTTAGTGCTATTGATTGCCATATGAGGTCAAACTAAGGTATATGAGCTGATAAACGAAATTGACTGAACCAATCAGAGCATGAGAAATGCATTAACCGAGGTTGAAAATTTAATAAAACAAGATATTACTTACAGTAAAACCAAAAACAACTGCCTGAATCTTTTTCACTTTGGTTGTAACAGCTAGGATTTTTTTAAAGAGATTACCTTAATGCATTAAGAAGTCCATCTACTGAACCCTGAGGTTGATCTCTTAACACTTTTATGGATGCTTTTATCTGAAAGATCAAAAACTGAAGTCATCATCAACATCAAAAACAACAGAAACTTTCATTCATACTCGTATTACATAAATATTAAGAAACAAAGTAGGAAAATTTAATTAAAATTAAACAGAGTACTGGCTGCCCAGAAAAACCGTACAGGCTAGAGGAGTCCATTTTATAATCTTTGTGGAATTCTCCAGCAGAATCTGATTGAGTAGGATCCTTTTCAGCCATGCTCAGAGTCATTAAGTAAAGCAAATCCATACCAGCAACAAGGGTTCAAAACCCTCACAGTGACTGCATGGCAGATAACTGATCAAAGACCCGTTTGTGATCACCGCTATGTGAAACCAAAATTGACTGAGGAAATGTTACATTTGCCAATCCTATACACAAGAGCTTCAAAGAGGCACATAGCACATAGCTCCATTCCACTGAGAGGGTCCTCGGGAGGAAGGAGGGGGGAGGGGTGGGGGAAGAAAGAGTAGGGTAAGCAAAACTGTTAAAAAAATAGTTGTTGGTAAAATGTACTGCAGGGAATCCCTGTTACCAACTTCAACGTAAGCTAAATCTGGGATGAAGATTCCCAGGTTTACAAAATTACATTAGGCCATGTGTCTCAGCATGGTTTACGCAGCTGCAGGGTTGTATATAAGAGCCGGCAGCCGGCGAAGTTCGCCGGCTTCTCTGTCAGGTTTCGCCGGCTACTTTCATTGTTTGAAGCGTCAAGACATGTAGAGGAGATGATGTTTATGAGGTCTAACCTACTTGGGCTCAATACAAATAGAAATTTGCAGTGCCTATCTTTTCTGAAAACACATAAAAGACTTCTGACTCAAGGGCAGTTTAAAAACGTTATGCTTGAGACTTTCGTTTTGAAAAAATCTTGCTGCGATGGCGGGAAAGTAGGAACAATATGATTTGTTGTCGGCCATATCGGATTTCGATATCTTTAAACAGCCACCGACTGTATCTTACCGGAAGGTAAAATCACTCAAGGACGTTTTAGTCCGCGCAAAACTTCCTTTAATCACGCCGCAATCATAAAAAAAACTGGTAAAGAAACACTTTCAAAAGGTTTGTTCTCAATCCAGAAGGAAATTTACATATGATGTTCTGCTAGCAACACGCTCAGCCTACGTTCACGCATCTCTTACCACAACTCAACCGAGGAACAAAACTAGCCCCTGATCATTCACTAACCGCTCCTTCGTTTTCACTTCGAACCTTTCAGTTGATCATTTATAGCGAACGTAGTAGAAGCTGAGGACTCGTAGACTTTATTTAAACACTTGAACACAACGCTCCTCGGAGTTAAATCCTACTTGCCCGCGTAAGTGCTCGTCCTCTCGAGGGCATCTGTACGCTTCAACATGACAACGGATCTTTATCCAACGTCACTCTTGATCAACTCTCACTGCTTTACGGAACTCCTAAACTCTTCGGAAAAAAATTTACATCACTCTTAAACCGCTCGAGTGATTTTCAATTTTTGAAATTACTACAACCAAGTTCCGCAAGCATATTTTCCCGCTAATTACACAATGGAACGAATGTGTGTCATCTTCACACCTAAACAGGATCGAAACATCCTTTACGCCATTGGCCAATTAGTATCCTCCAATCAGCTTCTTAATTTAACAACCAATCAGAAGCCTTTGCTGGTCTAGTCCTTCAGAGTATGTGCCATGTTTACAAGTTGTCAAGTGGCAATATTTGCCAGGCTCGTTAGCTCCAGCAAAACCACCAAAAAGATACAAAAAATATCACTCAACTTTTTGTTTATAGGGTTGTATTATTGAAATGTCGCTTCGTCTTTCTTTGAGTAACATGGTTTTCATAGTATAATTGCAGCTTGATTCATCCCTCTAATGTTTTGAGTTTCATGGCCCAAAATGCCAGGAAATGCATTTTCCGGCATTCAGTTTTCAAAAATTTTCCGGGGGTGCATGCCCCCGGACCCCCCTAGAAGCGATGGGCTAAAGCCCATTGTGTGGGTCCGGAGACCCACAACCGTCTACTTTGCAAAAAGCTCCGGCTACTTAAAACCTTAAAGAAAACCCTGCAGCTGTAGTAGCCTCCTCCTCTACCAACTGAGCTATGAAGCCACACAGTTGGGAGCAGGTAAACTTGTTGGGCTCATGTGTTCCTGCGAAAGGGCTGATGAATCTTTCACACTATCTTGTATTTTGAAGGGGTACATTTCCAAAAAAACTCTGATTTTGCATCATTGGAGTAAAACTCAAAAATTTGGTTCATCAATCAAAGTTGATAAAGATGAAATTACCACCATGAAAAGATTAAATGGCTGTCGTTTTGAAATTCAGTACTTCATCGATGTGTTCTGACAATGGGCTAACACTTGAAACATCAGCCATTCAATCTTTTTGCAGTGGTAATTTTATCTCTATTGACACTTTCCATAAAACCAAATTTTCGTGTCTTGCACATTGTTTCAGAACTTACATCTATAGTTGAGTTTTTCACAAATGCTCCTACTGGATGAACATGATCATAAAGTATTATTAGGCCAACCTGCGGAAAAGAGCATTAAAAAAAAAAAACAAATGAACTGAATATTTCTGAATCTACGAATACTCAACCGAGCAATAAAATGTGATCGTTATTCTTTCAAGATGCTTTCTAAATGCCGGGCATTTCATTAATCCCTTGGATTCGGGTTTAGACAAAAAGTGGCAAAAAAACCATCTGGGAAGTCAAAATGTGGACTTTGATAAAGTTGAAAATCTTTGGCAAAGCTAGTATTGTCAACAAAGGATCTTCCTTGGAGCACAGCATTTTCTCGGGCACCCAATCACAGTGACATTCCTGATAATACACTCTTTGGCCTGCCGTAATAAGAGTTTAATTGCTAGAGCGGTTACTTTCGACACTCAATTATTGAGTGTCCAAAGTAATAATTAGCAAATTACTTTGGTTTTGCATTACTTCACTCAGTGATTGGTTCAAAGTTCTCGCACATGCACATTTCCCCGTGCTTTGTGTCGGCTACGTGTAATTACTTCAAGTTTTGATTGCTTTACTGGATTGTCTCTGTTCTTTTTGATTGGGCAAAGTAATAATACTTTGGTTTTGGTTTTACGACACTCGATTGAAACTTGGTCTATGCTGTGTATGTTTCTATTATAGCTCTATAATAATATTATTGAGGATCATTCACATCACTATGAATGTTGTACAAGTCATCATTTTACTGTAAATTGTGACATTTTCATCAAAATATCGGTCAGTTTTAAACATTCCTCTTTATGACAAATCTAATAAATTTAGTGTCAAACCTTCCTTGGATTTTTGTTATGAAATGTACATGTATACTTCAAGTACCAAATGAGCATGTAATAAAAACCTTGGCTTGAGCCTGGTGGGTGTGTAAAACTTTAAGAGATTACTGATAAAGGTTGTGAAAAAAAAATCTACAGCATATAGACAATGAAGTGGCACTAACCATGACACGAAGACAAAAGAGATATGTTTCTTGGTTTGCAACTCTTGTAGGGAACTCCCTTAAAGATGACAGTGCATTTATCAGTCAAAATACTGTCTCATAAATACAACAACAATCAAACATTTCAAAACTCTCAAGTTATCACCTTGGACAGTAACAGATTGTTCACTGTCAGCATGTTGAACTAGTTTATTTATTTATTGTTAAAACAGGTAGATCAATGCTAACATATTTCTAACCATTTCATTTTCATATTTTAATATTCTATGGATTCATTTCAGTGTGAAGACATGACTGTTTACTGCTTAAATTGCCACTACAATAAATTTTTTTAAATTAAACAGTTCTCTTCATTTCTCATCAGTATAACAAGAACTTGTCACAAATACATGAAGCACAAAGAAAGAAAAAAATTACTCACGGATTTTCAAGCATTTTCCTACATA
>NC_090879.1:21937865-21957567 GCF_036669935.1 Montipora foliosa
AGCGATCACGATTCAGATGGACAGAACACAAGCAAAACAGAAAAACATGACAATTACCATTGCTGTTTCTAAGCTTCAGGAAAGACACGATGTGCGGATTAACTTACCTTTCTCCAACCGGAAAGGGAAACCTACAATCAAAACTTGTCAACGAATAAGCGTTCCCAAACTCGCACAAAACGAAGAATGACCCCCTCTTTTGCCCTTTAAGGCCAAGAGAGCGTAAACCTGAGAAACCAGACCGCCGTTTGTGAACCCAAAACTCAGCTAGTTTCCCTCTTCCTTATTGTTGATCCTCCTGGCAGGGAAAAGATGGCGTCTTTCCACGCCCTCCTAGCCCATAATATGAACTACGTCAAGAAAGATTGGGACCTAGTTCAAATATGGCGGCTATTTTATCTCGCTTGGCCGAAGTCCTCTCGAAGACAACAAAATATCCTTGTCTCCAGACAAGACGTGGTATTAGAGCACTTTCCTCCAAAATAGAAGTAAATGGAGTAAAAATTCACCACGAAGTTGCCGGGCAAGGGAGCAGAGTTGTGTTGTGTATGCCAGGTGCTCTTGGGTCAACACAAAGTGACTTCGCGCCACAACTGAATGGGCTCAGTGATGAATTTACAGTTGTTGCCTTCGATCCTCGTGGATACGGAAAATCAATTCCTCCTAAACGTGATTTCCCAACCGGCTTTTTCGAAAGAGATGCTGATGATGCGGCTGGATTAATGAATGCTCTTGGTAAGCTGGGCATTCCTATCCGACCCAATCCACTCCCCTTACTCGTGAAACCTGAAAGTTTGATATTTTGTTGGCACCATTGAAAAATGTTTTCAAATGTTTCTCATTAAGTTGGTTTCTTAGGGGGAAAAAATCCATTCCCTGTGCAGAAATCTAAAAATTAAAAGCAGCTATCCCTTGAGGAGGCTGGGGTGGGGCACAAAATGACCCCCAGAAGTTAATGCTAATTGATAATTCCAAGGTCACTAGGCTGATTCCTGTTACAAGAACTTAGATTTTATCATGTTTTTATACCTTTATTAGAGAGAGATCTAGCTATTTAACATGCTTGTTTTACACATTGTGATTTTGGACCAGTCAATGGAAATCCCCACCCACCCCCCCGGTCCCGGAAAAGTCTCTGCTGATGAGCCAGAAGGCCCATCAGGCCGGCGCTTATCTCCGGTTTCCGTAGCAGGAAGCAACTAGGAGTATTTATACTCCCCCCTGGATGGGATGCTAGTCCATCACAGGGTTACCCCAAGCATTTCCCCGGTACCCATTTATACACCTGGTTGGAGAGAGGCACCGTGAGAGTAAAGTGTCTTGCCCAAGAACACAACACAATGTCCCCGGCCAGGACCCGAACCCGGACCACTCGATCCGGAGTCAAGCGCTCTAACTATGAGGCCACGGCGCCTCCCAGGAAAGTGTGAGGGGAAATACGGAAATGAAATCACTTTTGAACAGGAATTTGTCCTGTGGGGGTAGTGAATTAGACAAAATTTGACATTGAACACCACGGGCACAAGAGGGGCACAAGAGAAGCACAATTCAAAGAAGGTACGGATCTTTTGAAGAGCTAACTTCTGAAGACATACACCTGCTGGCAAAGCAAAACGTTCCCTCTACTTGTGAAGTACATATAGAAATGTGGGTCAAACACGTTAGCAATGTGAAAAGACATCGTCAAGAAGGTGTTCGTATTAAAAAGTATCCACTCAGAGAAAGGAAAGACCAGTGGATAAATAGAGTTGTAAATCAGCATCTTTGGACCTTGAAGAATCATGGTGTATTTGTGGTGGACCCTAATTCAGTGAAATGCTTGCCTTTCAGTTTGAAAAGAAAGACTGCCCAGTAGAGTAGAGTAGTTTCACTATTAGTGCATGTGTATCACAAAAGCACCAAGTGGAAAGTGACTTTCCATGAGCTTTGGTGACAAATTTCCTTCTCATCATTTAAATTTCCTTCTCATCATTATTTTGTGCAGGCCTTTCTAAATATTCCCTCCTGGGATGGAGTGATGGTGGGATAACATCTTTGATACTGACATCCAAATATCCTCATTGCATTGATAGTATGGTGGTGTGGGGAGCTAATGCCACTGTTACAGAGCAGGACATAGAGCTTTATGAGAAAATAAGAGACACATCAAAATGGAACCCCAAAATGAGAGAACCATTAGAAGGTAAGATAGATGGCTTGAAGAGTTTATCAAATAGAATCTTGTTACAAAGGAATCTGCTCTAAATAGAGACACCATATACCCTACATTTTGATTCTGAAGTCAGTTTTGCCATGATACAATACCTGTCTTCAATATCAAGTACTGGTTTGAAGTTTGCAATCCACCATCACTGATTCTGACCATTGGGAAAAGTGTGGTGGTCCCTGGAAGGGGGGGGGGGAGGGGAGGGGTACTAAAAAAAATAATATGGGGAGACTCCACTCCAGGGGTGGTGGTGGTGGATGTGATGTAAACATCTAAAACGGTTGCACTGTACATTGAAGTAATTTTTAATATTATTTATTATGTCACATGACCTCACCATTATTGGTGAGAGTAAAACAAAATGAATTAAAATGGATTAACATAATTAGAAAAATAAATTACAATAGGGAATAAAAATATTTTTCTATTCTTGCACAGTTCCAAAATTCATTATTTGGGATACTTTTAAATTCATTATTTGGGATACTTTTGGGAATTCTTTTGAAAATTCAAATTTGTCCTCAAGGAGTCTCAGCTTGGTAGGTTAAATTGGTTTTTCTAAGTTGTCCAGCTATATTTGCAATATGTCCTAATTCAAATCAGTGATTTAAAAAGACGAATTTCCTGTCAGTCCTGTCAGAGAAGAAGTGCTTTAAGTATAGGAAATCATGTGAACTTGCTTGTGCATTTCGTGATTTTTGGACGGGAGTGATGTAATTGCACAAGCCGTAGGCAAGTGCAATTTGAGAACTTTAAAAACATCACTTGTGTCAGATTTCACGAAATGCAGGAGCAAGTTCATAAAATTGTTTATTTATTATATGCTCAACAAAATCACTCCATTGCTTTGTTTCCATAGCAACTTCTGTTTTGCACTCTATAACCTCTTACTGTAATGCATTCAACGTTGACCAATCAGAAACGCAGTGTTTTGTTTAGGACATGTATATAATTCATAAGGGTTGTTAGGATTAGTTTTAGTAAATGAAGGTCTTCAATAATTTTTCAATCTCGATTTTTTACCCTTAACAGGGTCAGAGTTTGAGAAACTTGGTGGCACACACCTATCCTAAATTGTCGGGAGTATATCCCCCCCTCCCCCCAAGACGTTGTGAGGTTGTTTCATCAAGCCTACTTGGCAAACATATTAATCCATTAGCTCTTTAACATTTTTGTTTTATAATAGCATTGTATGGCAAGGAAGGTCTCCAAGAAATACAAAGTGGGTGGATAGCTGGTATCAGCAAATACTATACTGACAGGGGAGGAGACATTTGCACAAAAGCAGTCAAGAGTATCACTTGCCCCACCCTGGTGGTCCATGGTCAGAAGGACCCTCTGGTCCCACAGTTTCATCCTGAATACCTACATAATAACATACCAGGATCCAAGCTTCACATCATGCCACAAGGAAAACATAATCTCCATCTTCGCTTTGCTGACGAGTTTAACTTGCTTGTAAAGAAATTTTTAAATGGCCAATTTTGATTTGAAAATATAGTGGAGGATGGCAGAATTAACCCATTGACTCCCAAGGTTCAAAAGTCTGGCACTAGAGTAAAGTACTTACTAAGTATGCCCAGTTCAGGCCGGCTTGGGAGTCAAAGTGTAAAGGTTACTTCTATGACTGCTTCAAATACTTTGTCAAGGAAAGGATTTTGAAAACAAGAACCCACCAGAGCAGGTGAAATTTAAATTTTCAGTTAATTTATTAGGCCATCAATCTGCATTGTGTGTTTATTTGGTGAAGTGTTCAAACCGTTATATGTAATCACCATCAGTCAAGCTTTCATAGAGCAGTTTTCATGACTGTCGAAAGTAATCAGGCGATTGCAATTGCTACGCTTAGTGAATGGTTTACAAATGTTTATCCACCAATAAGAAGAAAAACCAAAACCAATCGTGACTTGCATGCATGATTTTTCCCGCACTTTGAGCGAGTTGCATGGAATTGCTACGAATTTGGATTGGTTCAATGCTCTGTTTGCACCTGCTGTGATTGGTCAAAGTAATTATTTGGTATTTGTTTTACGACACTCAATTGAAAACTGCTCTAACTGAGTACATGTCTTCTGCTAATTGGGAAAACCTATAAATCAAATCAAATGAAGGCAGAAAAATGTTGGTTTTTGATGAGATTGGAAAACCATAGTACCTACAGAAACTACTTCTCACGGCAGAGTAGAGAGCCAACAAACTCAACCCACATATCATACAAAGGCAAGTCTTATAATTGATCCTATGACACATAGGGGGGTAGGGGAGTGCTCTTATCATAGTGCCAACCCCTCTCCCTAAAATATCATCAGGGAACCATCAAAATATGCATATATTGTGTTGGAAGGCAATATAACACATTCTTTGGTAGAATTACGCAAATGTAAAAATAAGCACAACAACAAAAGGTTTACAATAAAAACTTTTTATTTTACACTGAAAAGTTAAAAAAAAACGTTTTTCTGTTACATTTATCATTTATGCACAAACGTTAATAAGAAATTAAAATTTGTCCCAGGTGTTTTTAAGTGTGCAGCCCTGCAATATGAGAGAAACAGATAACTTTACATTATTTTCCTGCCAACTTGACCAAATGAAAATAGCGTCAAAGTATGTCTAATTGTTACCCTGCGAGGAGTTGGTTTCTCCTACGCTTCATGAGAAAGAAATCATTGCGATGAACCGTTAGTTTCCTTGAGTGAGCCGCCGTCCAGCGGCAAGGACAAATAACTTAAATTTGAACCGGTAAAACGAGTTAGTAAACTTATTTTGGAGCTTGCGCGTGCGTTCAGCTACGTAACTGCTGCGTTTGGGAGAGCCTACTGTGTAGTGATTTCATATTTTTCTAGCGAAATAAGAGGTGATGTCAAATGCATCACGTGGGGTGTGACGTACTTTGCACATGCTCGATGGCAAATCAAACGGTTACTCGCAGTGGTTTCTCTCTCGGGAAGCGTAGGTAACAAAGCGTAGGAAACTAACTGCTCGCAGGGTATCTGATTGTATAATCACTGTTTAGACTCAATTGGAAACCTCCATTAAGGCACTGTTACACTGTGCAATTTTTCGTGCAACTTGTCTCGCAATACCCTGGGCACCAGAGGTTTTTCTCGCGTGCGGCGGGAATTTTCGGTGTCGGCCAAAGGCAGACACAGCTTCGGCCGTAGGCCAAAGCCACGAGCGGAAAGACTTGACTGAAACCGGAAACCGCGCGAGAAAAGTCTCTGGCACCCAGGGTGGTCACGCAACACCATTGCGAGACAAGCTAGTTGCACGAATCATTGCCCGATGTAACATACCTTGCAACGGCCAAAACCGCTGCGAGAGCAGTTACAGAAACCGTTGCAGAAAGTAGAATTGAGTTCAAAGAATTTTTTAAGCATTGTGCAGTGCAACACCTGCCTTGCAACTCGTGTCGCAACGGTTTGCGGCAACAGCCAATAAAAATATTCCCTTAACCTCATGTGATCATCGAAACGAGACAAGTTGCATGTTTCTCAGTGTAACAACCGTAAAACAACCTTTTTCATAATGCGAGAACGTTTGTAGAAATGGCGTTGCGAGACAAGTTGCACGAAAAAATGCACGGTGTAACAGCGCCTTAAAGTGAATCTTGCATGGACTTGTTTTGAAAACACAGACGATGATACTGACAGAGCCAACAACTATGGCTCTATTTTATCCCATTGAGATCCTTATAAAGGTATTATCAAAAGTACATTACCTCTTAAAATTCACATTCAAATTTGCTAAAAGAGAGATTTCACCTTTTTTTAGTCCCACATCTTACACGCTTTGAGTGTGGGGTTTAAAATGTAGGTATGGGTGTTAAACAATATTCTTTTTTTCAAAAAAGCAAAACAAATTAATACAATCTTATCTTGGTTGACGGAATATTATTGGACTTACTTATTAAAATCCAAACCACTGATTGATTGTTCGAGCGAAGAATCCGTTGTTCTCTTCTGTAAAAAAACAAAACAAAATGATTTACAGTTGTTACATCTACATATTCCTGCACTCGGCAAAGTCCTTTTTGATTTATGGCGATTTATGGCTGTTTCTGCTTAGGTGGCCTCATACACCATAAGCCTTTTTAGAGACATCACCGCCAAGCCGGCCACTTCTGATGGAGAGAACAGGACAGCCACAACACCCTTACTCTTCTCGAATAGTGCGTGGGTTCTTTAACGTCCCACAAGGAACTTATGAACATAGCAGACATTTGTTAGGCGGTTTATAGTCCTTATTCGAGATAACAGTTGAAAGTCTAACCATTTGAGTGTTCGAATTTGCGACCTCCTGTATGGCTCAACCAACTGAACCACCGGTGCTCGTTGTTGTTAACACGTGATTCGAAATCTCTTCTTGACAAAGGACACAACAAGATTGGATCGCGCAGACTTGTGTGTTGACATAATTATTTCATTCACAGATCAAGAGCTAAACATTCAACATTCATTGTTTGTGACTGCTCCTTTAATTTGTGGCTTTCTTTACTCGCATAACTGCCTTTCCTTCCTCTCACCGTGTTTTAAACAGTTATTTTGAGACCCGGATGTATTCTGTGATTGATGTTACCTTTCCTGGCCATCCATGGCGTGTGGTAAGTTCTCATAACATTTTCCCCAAGTGGCATTGGCCGGTTGTTCAAATAACGCACTGCAAAAGGAGAGAAATAAAAAGAATACGCCTTAACTTAGCTGGTGGAAAAATTAAAGATGTCACTACAACTTGTTTTATCTGAACTGACCGGGTTACTTTCTTCGTAGTTGTCAAATCACGCGTGTAAAGAAATCCAAACCGTCCATTATTAAGAATGGGAAATATGCAAGTAAGTGCCCGGGTATGATACAAATTGCTTGGAAACGGGTGAAAAATCAGAGTCCTAAACAGGATTCGAATCTACGACCCCCTAACACTGGTTAGTCTCGTTCAGGATGTCACGCAATGGGGGAGCGTTGCGTGACGAACATCGGTCGGATTCTTTACTCATTGAGCTACTAGAACTCCAAGGCGGAGCTAGGCCGTTTATTTACATCCTGGGGCCCGTTTCTCGAAAGTCCCGAAAAGCCATTTGAGAAACTGCCAACCGCCTGTTTTGAAAGCCCATCTTTTAACGTGTTTCAAGGTAACAAAAAAGGAAACATGACCGTAAAGTTTGACGACTTAAACCCTCTTCGTTCTTGAGATACAAAGGGAATTGTGACACCCGAAAATGGCCCGTAAAGTTTCGGGACTTTCCAGAAACGGGTCCCTGGATGGACAATGTGTCCCGATCTCTGCGGTCTCTACAAAGTCAAGCACCTCAATTTTTGCAAATACATGAATGTTGGAAAGGTGTAATGGGTCCGTGGGAAGGATATGATACAAGTTGCTTTCCATCATTCCATCATTCAAGTCATGTAAGTGGCCGGGTATTCTGCAGCTCAGCCAAGGTAAATTAGTGCGATGTTTACTGTTTTGACTGGGATAAATTCTTACCCTTTTCAGCCTGGCTGATGTGGTAAGAGTTAACTGGACCGACAGCTGGCAGTGGTCTTGTGTTTAAGTAAGCCGGGGCTAAACAGAAAAAAAAAATAAAAGAAAAAATGGAAATGAACAACTGATGATGAAAGTGAAGAATGATGATAAGGAGAACGACGATGATGGTAGCAAAACGAGCGATTATTACCCAGAAGATCAAAGGGCTTCTGCTCGAAGGGTATTACCACATCTGCTCCTCCGAAAAAATGTTTAAAAGTGCATACCTGATTTCAAATGATTAGAGCAAGGATCATCAATCTTTATTGTATCTCTTTCATCGTGCAAAGCTCCCTCGACAGTAACAGTATCTTTTGTGCAGTCAGTTGGATTCATGAATCCAGGACTGAAGCTACTGTTTTCTAAAAAAAAAAAAAAGAGAGATTCTTCCAACGCTCAAAATCCGAAATTTTATTTAACAAATATCGCTGTAAGGTGTAAGAGAAACTCCTTGCTCTTTTTCTTTTGTATCCTAGTTTTAAAGCTTCAAGAAATTGCCAGGATGTTGTTTTCATTTGTATATCTTACTGCATGGCTCCATGCAATTTGCTGCAGTTTTTCCTTAACCAGGAAAAACAGGAGCTTGATTGGCTCCCGTGAAACCAATCATATCAGGCACAAAGAACGCGATGAACCAATCAGAATTCAAAGCAATTATATCAACTTGATCAAAGGGCGGGAAAATTGCGCATTTCGCGTGTGGCGTGTCGTTTACTTACGTTTAGCAATTTCGCCATTCCTAGTTGCAATGTGCAATGAGTTTGCACGAAACGGACCATTTGCAATAACCATATCTGATATCTTGTCAAATTCCGAGGGCTTCAGATCACTGAAGTAGGCTTCGGCTAAAAAGAAGATTTTGAGTCAATATGGCAAATCAACTAAAGTGATCCCGGTGCAGGACAAAAGATGTGAATTCAAAGAGATTTTAACATAAGCTCGGTGAAAAGCGGAAATGATAAGGTAAAATATGAGCTAAGGATGAGAATGAGAACAGAGCCCAGTTTAGCGAAATTTTTATAGGACCGAAGGCCAGTTTTAAAACTAGGACTCGTTTATTCAGCTAAACTGTTCTTTTAACATATTTTTGGAACAGCGAAAAGCGAAGTAATTTCCCTGAAATATTAAATAAAGAAAAGAAAGAAACCAAGAATGCGTCGTACCTCTAAACAATGGATACTTCTCCTCGAACTGTGGAAATCCCGCTTCATGACCATCACGAGCAATGTCGCTTTGTACACGAGCACCAATGTCTTCTTTATTTTTGTCTTTTGGCTCTTTGGTGTTAAAGAGCTTTCGACGAGAAGCTGAAAAGGAGTAAGTTACTAAGGTTAAGCTTCAAGTTTTTAATATAGTGGCTGCTAACGTTTCGACCTGGAATTCTTGTAGGGAATGGGTTCCCAGTGTTGTGGTCTGTCCTCTGTGGTATAGCTAGAGGCCCACAAGTTAGAAACCTGTGAAAGGTTTTAAATTGCGTATCCCACTCTAAATTACGGTCGAAATAAAATTCGGTATCGTATCGTGGAATGAAAACACTGAAGTCCTTTTCACTGGAAAGAGGTCATTTCAAAAAACTGAGTAGTACATTCCCCTCACTTATAACGAACAGCTTGTTAACGTCCCATTGATCGTCCTTGTCCGAGAATACTTGAAAGTCTGAAGGCACAAATTTCCTCTTAGTTATTAAAACACGAAGAGTGTCGCTCTGCATCTCTCGATTCCAACCATTTCTGTGTCATAAAGACGAGCTCGTCGGTCTCTCCAGAGAGCTCGATGAAGCTGTGTAATTCACCAGTTGACGCAGATATCTCAGTTACGAATTTATATTTGAATCGAAAATAAAGGAAAGGAACTTTGTTTAAGTGCCTTGTCGTTTTCGCTCTGGAGCACTAATTGGGGACAAGGTAAACTGAAATCAACAATCAAAGCAAATGTTGGTTTTTGAGGAGAGTGGAAAGCGGAGTACCCGGAGAAAACCTCTCCGGATGCAGAGTAGAAAACCAACAAACTCAACCCAAATCAAATCAAATCAAATCAAATCTTTATTTTAAAGACATACGAAGCCGAGTCTGGGAATCGAACCCGGGCGACATTGGGAGGCGAGTGCTCTCACCATTGCGCCATCACTGAACCGCTAACATAACAATCGGCTTTACCGTTAACTTCATCTTCACTCGCTTTGGCAAATGTCCCCTTCAATATTTTAATTTCTTCCTTCAAGCAAAAGTTTTGCTTCTCCAATGCTCTTTCTCTCTCTGAAGAATGAAAAGCAAAAGTGACACTGAAATATGACTCGCTAGTCCTGAAGTGAATTAAAATAGACAAAAACATCTATAGCAAAGCTAGACACTGAGTTGTGTGCTAAATAAAATGCTCAGTGACCGTTATTCAAGTGAGAATATTAAGTGCAATGTATGTTATTCTTTTATCCGCTGTTTTATCCGTCTCATTTTGATGTTTTACTGAGTAACAGTATGACAGGATTATTGTAACCAGCGAACTAAGTTTAATGGCCCATTTTCAATATAGCTTTTTACCTAGAACTATAAAGCAGTGGAACAATTTGCCCGCCACACTAGCCACAGCATCAAGTCTTAATGGTTTTAAGAGTGGAGTATTGTGAGCCTACGAATACAGCCGCCTCCCATCGGTAGGTACATCGTAGAGAGGGAATACTTGTAATGTGGTAAATGTAAATGTAAGACTTTGGATCTTTTGATGTCAGCCTTTGAACATAGCGCTTTGATCTCTTTCCGTTCTGGGTCCGTGAACACCTACCTTCAGCTGTTTGAAGTTTAGTCTTCAAATCTTCACATTCCAAATTCTTCTTCATGAATTTCTCGTTGGCCAAAATAGCAGAGTTTTTCACCTTTGTTAGCTGACCAACAGTTTCCTCCATCTTTTGCTCAAACTCATTTTCTTTTTTCTTGTGACAGTTGTTCATCCTTGACAGCTTATCGTTTAACTGAACGATTTCTCTTTCCTTTTCTGAAATCGATTGAATTGTGGGAGGTTAATCAAGGATGTTATTCTGTCACGTGTCATATTCTATCATCAATTATTATCTCTTCTTTGAGGAAGGTACAGTTTGGCTGGTGTAGTAGGCGAGGGTTATTCTGACTTGTTAATTTCAAAACGTGTCATTCTCTGTCTCACAATTTCTTTTTCTATTTTTATATCAATCATTTGTTTCGTTGTTCACTTACCCTGACACTTGGTCTTGAGGGATGCCAATTCAAGTTGCAATTCTTTTTCTCTCTAAGAAAAAGAAGATATTTATTAGCTTACGCTTTCGAATTTATAGCTATCTACATTTACAGTTACATCTACATATTCCAGCACTCGGCAAAGCCCCTTTTTGACTTACTGTATGGCTGTTTCTGCTTAGGTGGCCTCATACACCACAAGCCTTTTTGGAGACATCGGCCACTTCTAAGGAGAGGACAGGACAGCCGCAATACCGGAGACTTCATCGAATAGGGTGTGGTTCTTGAACGTCCCACAGGGAACTTATGAACATAGGAGATGTTGGTGAGACGGCCGGGGCTTACGCTTTATAGTCCTGTCCGAGAAGACTTGAAAGTCTAACCATTTGCAGATAAAAATTGCAATTCTAAAATCTCGAGTATTGATCTGGCCGGGGTTCGAACCCGCGACCTCTCGTATGACAACCCGATGCTCAACCAACTGAGCCTTAGTGCGTGGCTATACTGGACAAAGTATCCAAACTTAATAATGATTGACAAAAGGAAACTACAGGGAAAAAAATCAACCAGAGCTCACATGATGCTCGCCGGAAGCCTTAGCATGCGCGTACTGTGTTTAAGGATAACCCGATTAATTCTTAACCTGGTATATCCCTATCTTGCGCTCTGATAATTAGCTTACTACATCCCCGTTTTAAGCTTTGGTGCTGTATAAAATTTCCAAGCATCCAGTCGTTCAAAATTTAATAAAACAATACTGAATTTGTAGTTGTTGGATTTGAGATTTGTTACAGGAAAACTCACATCCATTGCGCGCTCATAAATGTTGTTAAATATATGGATTTTATCTGTTTGAAGTTCTAAAGAAAAATTGCACTTAAGTTTTTTCCCGAGGTTTTGAGGTGATGCTTTTTTTTCTATGAGTAAATTTCAAAACATCAAAATCTGTGTATTCATCCTCTGGTTGCCGTTTATTCAGCAAATGATTGGAACGTTGCGTCACAGAAACGATGGAGTTTTTTTGCATGCGCTTATCATTTAAACCTCCAAAAAAAAATTAAATTCACTCCGGAAAAATCACTTTGAAAACTATCATGAGACAAACTCGGGCACCACGTCGAACTGTAGGGAGAGGAAACTACTTCAACCCGGCCAAGAATTTCTAGTTGACTTTTCAAGAAACGGCGCTTAACTTTAGCAATTGCAAGCAAATATGTTTCTTAAGGGATAGCGCGAGTAAGCGAGTAACATAAATAAATAATATTTTCAAGAAATGAGCAACCGTAACATGGGATCTGCCTTCTGTACAAATGTGTGTGTGGTCTTTGAAAAGGCAACTCCTACCTGCTGAATATCCTCACGTGATGCATATGAGGCCAACTGGTTTGTGGTTGGTCCTGCCGCATTCCAGTCTCTGGTAGAAAGAAAACTCTGAGAGGCGAAAGTTTCGCCATTTTCAACTTCTCCCGACACTTGACTATTCATATGGTTAGCTAATCCACCTGGAATAGCTTGCGCATAAGCAGTAAACATTTTTGAACTTTTGCACAGTAAACTCTGAACAAAGTCGCGAAAAAAATGTTTCAATTTACCAGTTGTTATGGCAACTGTCGTCATAATTGCTGAGCTTTAAGTTTCGTTCCCAGGCTTCTTTCACTTTCACATTCAAAGCAAAGTTCAACACAATCTCGTCCCCAGAGTCCGCTTTTCTTTCGGTCAGCACCAAGAACACGGACTCTGGCCACTTCCAATTTATGCGCAGTCGTAGTGAAGATCCATTTTTATAACCGTTGACAACCGCTGTTGTTTCAAATTACTGAGCGTGCGCAGACGAGCCGGAAGTCCGTGATGTGCGGACTTCCTGCCTTGGAAGTTGTCAGAGTCCGTGTTCTTGATGCTGACCAAAAGAAAAGCGGACTCTGGGGACGAGATTGAGTTCAACCACTCATTGACAAATATTGGATGGCGTTGAGGCAGTCTATAGGCTACTTTCCAATTTGAATTGCATTTATTTCTGCTGGAATTGAACTTTCAATTACGCAGACGCGCATCATCTGCGGCGTGAGTGGTTGAATTCGCGCTTGTGGTTCGCAAAGTAACCCTTGCAGATGTATCATTTCACGAATTTCAAATTCGTTAAGCGTGATTGTTGACTTCCTGTTGTTATTCTTAAATGAGCCGCAAAATCCTTGTATTTCATCGCCTTGTCTAGTATTTTGTGAGAATGCAATAGCATCTAGCATCTTGATGAGTAAAGAACCCACGTCTTTATTAACAAAAATGATACAACTGAAATTAACCAAAACTTACAGAAAAATACGAAATCAAGCCACTATTCTAAAATATCAAAATTTGGGGTAGTAAAATGACTGCCCTTTTTCATTTCCATTGTCCAAGAACAAATATCTAAAGTTGTAATGAAATAATAAAAGGAGAACTGGAGAACTGTTAGAAAAGAGTAAAGCGCATATAAAGCGTATTCATGCGTCTGTTTTGTCAGACATTTTTGTGGCTATTTGCGACAACTTTGATGCTTTATGATGCTTCAGTCTCGATGCCGATGGGCAGAGGGCATAAAGGACCGCATGAGAAACTGCACGGCAATTGCGAGAGTCAATGGACAATGGGTACAGTGCGTCTCTGAGCCCCACTTAGAGCATTGGATCAGCTGAACTCAGTTCATGATGCATACGAGATCATTAATTCGTTTTCATTCTGCCGGGCTGCCCAGAAGCAGAGTATTCGAGAAAGGTACCCTTAACTGTACCTAATCCTCACCCCCCACCCCCACCACCCCCACATACCACATGTACTAGTTTCCAGTTGAGCTCGTACATACTATTCACACTTGGGCAAGTGGCTGATGTTTCTTCTCTCTCAAAGAAAAATTATCGCGAAAAACATTTAACAAAATGGCCAAGACAAGAAAGAAAGGATCGAGGACGGACAAACCTTAAAAGAAGTCAAATAGCAGTATGAATCCAGGTAAAAATATCTTGCTTGGAGGCGCCGTAGTCGTATAGTTTCTGCAAGCTCTACGTCTACTAAGACACTTTTAATTTTCTTACTCCTATATTTATGGTCCTTTTATTAAATAACTAATCTCTTTGGTGGACTGAAGAGATTAAATTGGTTGGTTAAAATAATTCATAATAATGTAATATATTAATAAAGCAATATTGATAGTAATTCCCAAAGAACCTTAGGTAAAGTAACTAAGGTTTCGAGACGTTATGAGGTTGTTTCATCAAGCCTACTTGGCAAACATATTAATCCATTAGCTCTTTAACATTTTTGTTTTATATTAGCATTGTATGGCAAGGAAGGTCTCCAAGAAATACAAAGTGGGTGGATAGCTGGTATCAGCAAATACTATACTGACAGGGGAGGAGACATTTGCACAAAAGCAGTCAAGAGTATCACTTGCCCCACCCTGGTGGTCCATGGTCAGAAGGACCCTCTGGTCCCACAGTTTCATCCTGAATCCCTACATAATAACATACCAGGATCCAAGCTTCACATCATGCCACAAGGAAAACATAATCTCCATCTTCGCTTTGCTGACGAGTTTAACTTGCTTGTAAAGAACTTTTTAAATGGCCAATTTTGATTTGAAAATATAGTGGAGGATGGCAGAATTAACCCATTGACTCCCAAGGTCGAAAAGTCTGGCACTAGAGTAAAGTACTAAGTATGCCCAGTTCAGGCCGGCTTGGGAGTCAAAGTGTTAAGGTTACTTCTGCTTCAAATACGGTGTCAAGGAAAGGATTTTGAAAACAAGAACCCACCAGGCAGGTGAAATTTAAATTTTCAGTTAATTTATTAGGCCATCAATCTGCATTGTGTGTTTATTTGGTGAAGTGTTCAAACCGTTATATGTAATCACCATCAGTCAAGCTTTCATAGAGCAGTTTTCATGACTGTCGAAAGTAATTAGGTGATTGCAATTGCTTCGCTTAGTGAATGGTTTATAAGCACTTAATGACTGGCCCAAGGGAAACAGTGAGTTTTGTTTCCCCGAGACCCTCAACGTTCCCCGAGGCAAAGCAGAGGGAAACATTGAGGTCGAGGGGAAACAAAACTCACTGTTTCCCGAGGGGCCACTCATTAGTGTTTTGTTATACCTCCCAACTCAAAAAAGAACAATACACAGATAAAAATTATTTGCTTGACGTCGGCTGGCGTACAGACTTGCCGCCGTTTCAAAGGTGCACGACCTGATCACGTGTGAGTCGAAGAGTTCAAGTTGTTGTTGCCCTAGGGCGTCATGAAGTTTTGTTCGCCCTAGGGCGTCATGAAGTTTTGACCAATGACAAGTGACACGTTCTCCTCCAATCAGAAAACGTATTTGAGTTGGGAGGTATAACAAAAATGTTTATCAACCAATAAGAAGAAAAACCAAAACCAATCGTGACTTGCACACATGATTTTTCCCGCACTTTGAGCGAGTTGCATGAAATTGCTACGCATTTGGATTGGTTCATTGCTCTGTTTGCACCTGCTGTGAGTGATCAAAGTAATTATGTGGTATTTGTTTGCGACACTCAATTGAAAACTGCTCTTACTGAGTACATGTCTTCTGCATAATTGGGGAAACTACAAATCAAATCAAATGAAGGCAGAAAAATGTTGGTTTTTGATGAGATTGGAAACCATAGTACCTACAGAAACTACTTCTCGCAGCAGATTAGAGAGCCAACAAACTCAACCCACATATCATACAAAGCCAAGTCTTATAATTGATACTGTGACACATTGGGAGGTAGGGGAGTGCTGTATCATAGTGCCAACTCCTCTCCCCTAAAATATAGAATCTTGTTACCCCAGGTGGAGTTGCTGTGAAGGTCAGACTATAACACTGGTAGCCAAGTGCCACTGGAGCTAAAAGTCTCAGAAAACAGTGAATTAGTTTATTTGTTGCATTAGGGAACCATCAAAATATGCATATCTTGTGTTGGAAGGCAATATAACACATTCTTTGGTCGAATTACGGAAAATGTAAAAATAAGCACAACAACAAAAGGTTTACAATAAAAACTTTTTATTTTACACTGAAAAAGTTCAAAAAAAAAACGTTTTTCTCTTACATTTATCATTTATGCACAAACGTTAATAAGAAATCAAATTTGTCCCAGGTGTTTTTAAGTGTGCAGCCCTGCAATATGAGAGAAACAGATAACTCTAAACCTAAAATTGATTTTTATCCTGCCAAAGAAGACTCTGACCCAAATCGAAGGAAATAGCGTTCAACAGTATGTCTAATTGGTACCCTGCGAGGAGTTGGTTTCTCCCTCATACGCTTCCTGAGAGAGAAATCATTGGCGGGGGCTATGAACCGTTAGTTTCCTTGAAGTGCAGCCGCCGCGTACCAAGCGCCAAGGACAATCTAGTAAATGAAATTTGAAACCGGTATAACAACGAGTCGTAGTAACGTATTTTGGAGCTCTGCGCGTGCAGCGTTCAGCTACCGTAACTGCTGCGTTGGGGAGAGCACTATTACTGTTGTAGTGATTTAACTATTTTTTCTTAGCGAAATAAGAAAGTGCCGATTAAAGCAGTAGATGTCAAATGCTATCCACGTTGGGAGTGTTGACGTAACTTTGCAGCATGCTCGATTGTGCAAATATCAACAAACCGGTTACTCGCGCAGATGGTTTCTCCTCATCACGGGGAAGCGTAGGAAACAAAACGTACGTAGTCGGAACAGTAACTGCTCCGCCCGGGTATCTGATTGTATAATTCACTGTTTAGACTCAATTGGAAACCTCCATTAAGGCACTGTTACACTGTTTGCAATTTTTCGTGCAACTTGGCCTCGCAATACCCTGTGGCACCAGAGGCTTTTTCCTCGCGTGCGGCGGAATTTTCGGTATCGGCCAATTTTCGGTGTCGGCCAAAAGGCCGACGCCACACCAACGTAAAGACTGAACTGAAACCTAAAACCGCGCCAGAAAGTCCTCTGGCACCCAGGGTGGTCACGCAAACGCCATTGCGAGACCAAGCGTATTTGCACGAATCATTGCCCGATGTAACATACCTTGCCAACGGCCAAAAACGCTGCGAGAACCAGTTGCAGAAACCGTTTCAGAAAGTAGAATTGAGTTCAACGATTTTTTAAGCATTGCGCAGTGTCAAATCTGTCCTGCAACTTGTCTCGCAACGGTTTGCGGCACCATCCAATTGAACATGTTCCCTTAACCTCATGTGATCATGGCAACGAGACAAGTTGCATGAAACGTTGCGCAGTGTACCACACCGTAAAACAACCTTTTTTCGTAATGCGCGAACGTTTGTAGAAATGGCGTTGCGAGACAAGTCGCACGAAAAAATGCATGGTGTAATAGCGCACATAAAAGTGAATCTTTCATGGACTTGTTTGGAAAAAACACAGAACCATTGTACCGACAGAGCCACACAACTATGGCTCTATTTTATCCCATTGAGATCCTTATAAAGTATTAACAAAAGTACATTACCTCTTAAAATTCACATTCAAATTTGCTAACTAGAGATTTCACCTTTTTTCAGTCCCACATCTTACACGCTTTGAGTGGGGGTTTTAAAAATGACGGGTATGGTGTTACACAATATTCTTTTTTTCAAAAAAGCAAAACAATTAATACAATACTTATCTTGGTTGACGGAATATTATTGGACTTACTTATTAAAATCCAAACACTGATTGAGTGTTCCCTAGCGAAGAATCTCTTTGGTTTCTCTTCTATAAAAAAACAAAACAAAATGAGTATAGTTTTACATCTACAATATTCCTGCACTCGGCAAAGTCCCTTTTTTGATTTATTCGATTTAATGGCTGTTTTCTGCTTCGTGGCCTCATACACCATAAGCCTTTTTAAGAGACATCACCGCCAAGCCGTCCACTTCTGATGGAGAGAACAGGACAGCCACAACACCCCTACTCTTCTCGAATAGTTCGTGGGTTCTGTAAACGTCCCACGAAACTTATGAACCTAGGAGACCATTTGTTAAGCGGTTTATAGTCCTTATTCGAGATAACAGTTTGAAAGTCTAACCATTTGAGTGTTTCGAATTTGCGACCTCCCGTATGGGCTCAAACCCACTGAGCTAACCGTGCTCCGTTTTTGTTAACACGTGATTCGAAATCTCTTCGTGACTCAAAAGGACAGACAACAGATTGGATCGCGCAGACGTGTGTGTTGACCGGAATTATATTCATTCACAGATCAAGAGCTAAACATTCAACATTCCCTTTGTTTGTGATAGTCAAGATCATTGTTTGTGACTGCTCCTTTAATTTGTGGCTTTTCTTTTAGGTCACATAACTGGCCTTTCCTTCCGCTCATCGTGTTTTTTAACAGTTATGTTGAGACCCGGATGGATTCTGTGATTGATGTTACCTTTCCTGACCATCCATGGCGGGTGGTAAGTTTCCATAACCTCTTCCCCAAAGTGGGCATTTGGCCGGTTGTTCAAATAACGCACGGCAAAAGGAGAGAAATAAAAGAATACGCCTTAACTTAGCTGGTGGAAAAATTAAAGATGTCCCTACAGCTTGTTTTATCTGAACTGAACCGGGGTTACTTTATTCGTAGTTGTCACATCACGCGTGTACCTAAATCCAAATCGTCCATTATTAAGAATGGGAAATATGCAAGATAATTGCCCGGAGGATAGCAACTTGCTTGGAAACGGGTGAAAAATCAAGTCCGAAACATGATTCGAATCTACGACCCCGTAACACTGGTTATGTCTCGTTCATGGATGTCACGCAATGGGGGTACGGTGCGGGACGAACCCCGGTCGGATGCTTTACTCATTGAGCTATCAGAACTCCAAGGCGGAGCTAGGCCGTTTATTTACATCCTGGGGCCCGTTTCGTCGAGAAGGTCCCGAAAAGCCATTTGATAACTGCCCCCTCCCCCCCCCCCCCCCCCAACCGCCTGTTTTGAAAAGCCGATCTTTTAACCTGTTTCAAGGTAACAAAAAAGAAACATGACCGTGAAGTTTTGACGACTTAAACCCTCTTCCGTTTTGAGATACAAAGGATATGTGACACCGAAAATGGCCCGTAAAGTTTCGGGACTTTTCAAGAAACGGGTCCCTGGATGGACATGTGTCCGATCTCTGCGGTTCTCTACAAATTCCAGCACCTCAATTTTTGGCAAATACATGATGGTTGGATAGGTGTAATGGGTCCCTGGAAGGGTGATACAACAAGTTGCTTTCCATCATTCCATCGTCAAGTCAGGTCAGTGGCCGGGTATTCTGCAGCTTAGGCAGGGTAACTTAGTGTGATGTTTAACTGTTTTCACTGGGAAAAATTCTTACCCTTTTCAAGCCTGGCTGATTGGTAAAGTTAACTGGACCGACCGCTGGCAGTGGTCTTGTGTTTAATTAAGCCGGGGCTAAACAGAAAAAAAACTTAAAAAATAAAAAAGAAAAAAAATGGAAATGAACACTGATGATGAAAGTGAATAATGATGATAAGGAGAACGACGACGATGGTAGCAAAACCGGGAAGCGATTATTACTCAGAAGATCAAAGGCTTCTGCTCGAAGGGTATTACCACATCTGCTCCTTCCGAAAAAATGTTTAAAAGTGCATACCTGATTTCACATGAGTAGAGCAAGGATCATCAATCTTTTATTGTATCTCTGTTCATCGTGCAAGCTTCCCTCGACAGTAACAGGAATCTTTTGTGGCAGTCAGTTGGATTATGAATCCAGGACTGAAGCTACTGTTTTCTAAAAAAACAAGAGAGATTCTTCCATCGCTCAGAAATCCGAA
>NC_090879.1:21957667-21973914 GCF_036669935.1 Montipora foliosa
AGAGGCAACAAAGAACGGCATGCAAAAGTCACAAGAGTGGCTGTCAAAATATGTCAAGCAGACCTCTGCCACAAACCTACCCATTTCTGGGCTGGGCGATTGCCCCAGAGTTAAAAGTCTCCTAGTTATATTATTTTTCTTTTTTTCATTTCATTGTACTTTTTAACTCTGCAACACACACTGTATTTTTTTCAACTCAAATATCTGCTGGGCACATTGAAGCAGAGTAAGGGCAAGGACTCCAACAGTGTTTGTTATGGTTGTACTATACTGCAGCACAGTGAACGTTATCGTTGGTTCAACACGTGGTTTAGCGTGGTAGCCATAGATGCAGACGAATAGAATAGGTTTTTTCCCGTTTTTACAGTTCACTGTACATATTTCAACTCAGCAGCATTTTTTTTCTGTACTTTAGGACCATTTCTTATGATTGTAATCTTGTGTGTTCAAATGAATTGACCGTCCAGTCTGGCAGAAGAGAACATTGCATGAAGGCATCATTTGACTAGAATTACCACAATTAATTCTGTTTTTGTCCTAACTTAATTCAAGTTTCAAGAATCCTAATGGGGTTAACAACAACAATAGTGCTAATTACCATTCGGAAAGCAAAGTCCAGAATGATTCTGATACAGTGGACTCGTAGTCAAATATTATGATGTCATCGTGTAAATCGCCCTTAAAGTTAAGGGAGCTGAGCCTTTGTTTTATTCATAATGGTCCCAGATGAATATCAATATACCCATTGGTTGGTCATCTTAGTAAAAGGACTACAGTACTTAGTTATTGGGAAGACCATTGAAGTAGAAATGTATGTCCCATAACTGACCATCGTGTTAACCAAACAATAGAGGTTTTAAAGCGTGCTAAGTTATATCAGTTACAATCACATCAGTTTAAGGCATAAGTTTATGTCCATTCGGCACTGTGCTCTCTCAACGGGGTGGTAGACATTTCAGTAATCACTTTAAGTCATCCTTTGGACAATCGAAACAATTGGATAAAACAATCGGCTTGCTATTTTTACAATGACCACGATAAGCAGGTCTAAAGCCAAAAGTAAAGAAATGATAGGACAACAAAGGAACTCAAGGCCTGTTGAAAGTTTGTTGACAGAACTTTCATCGATAACAACTTAAGTAGAAGTGTGTATTGTAAACAAAATTCGAAAAAATCTTCGAGCAATATTTGAGAAATTATTATGAGTGATTTCGCTCATTCTCGAAAATTTGGACACCGTCTTAGGTGCGAAAAATAGAACATTTAACTACGGTATGTAAAATTGCTATTTAATTATATTTTGGTAATATCTTTTTATATGTAACAGAAATGAAAGATAATAGAAGTAAATGAAATACTGATCCTATCATTTTTAATTCAGATAAGATACTATTTGAAAAAAATCAGAAAGTTGAAAGATTTCGGAGTAACGTCAAGAATTTTTAATTTTCATTGATGACTAGAATTTTTTTAATTTGGTCAAAGGCAGTTTTATTCTATGCTGTTGTCATCATTGCTAAAACGCCCTCTTGATAACCTGATATAAAAGTCATGAAAACTTGAAAATGAACTGAGTGTGCATATGCAGTGGGTCTAATGATGTTTCCCAAGTTTTACCTTGTTTTTTTAAGTAATGTGAGGTGAGCTACGCCGTTATTGTAGAATTCAATACCCGCTCGATCATGACAAGGAAGCCCCTTTCAACAGGTATAGTGTCTTATACCTCTCTGTCTAGGCCTCTTTCCACTAATTGCTTCTCCAGGAAAAGCCAACCCTCCGATTGAAAATTACGGTTAATGTTTTCCGAACCGCAGAAATTCAGCGAGATTATCGTGGTGTCCTTTTGTTATTAATAGTTACGGAAACATGACGGTTGTTAGTAATTCACGTGGTCACGGAAACCTCGCGGATACACGAGTTTAAGGATGGCGTTTCCCGCGAAGCCGCTTGGCGGAAAAGTAACGTCAACACGTGTTTCCCGCCTCAATCGGTTTTCTGAATGTCCGTTAGCGGGAAATCAAGATATCCGTAAGGAATCCGTTACAAAAACGGATACGTAAACGCTTGTTTTCACAACCCGTGATTTGAGCGCGGTTATATCCTTACGGGTTTGTTTACGCTACCTAAAAGACTGTTGAATCGCCCTCCCATATTTTCTTAATATTACTGAAATTTGGCTGGAACATCACTTTGTGGAAATACCTTTTCTTACTAATTCGCGTAAGCACCGAAATTTTAGTGCGGTAGATCCGTTATAGGAAGCAGTCTTCACCCGAACAATAAAGATTGTTTTTTCCTTTTTAATCGATCTCCTGATTCCCTTTTGTTTAGGTCCAAGTTTTGCTAATCTCTTAGTCTTTACGCTTTGAAATGGGTTTTAAAGGAGCATGCTTAGCAGGGAGATGTTTAGTTTCTTATAAAAGAAGAGAAAGATTTGTTAAATATCAGATGTTCTCGAAACAATTTCCATATGAAGTCAATTCGAGGCAAATCGCACAAAAACTCGTCGTCTCTGAATAATGAGAGTAGTCACGGACCAGCCTTTTGTCTTACTCAGATGATCATAGAGCCTTTTGAGGAGAATTAAGAAAACAGAATTGCTGCCTAGAAGTGGGCGGTTAGATCCGCGATTATGTTACCACTTAATTATGTTCTCGTTCCCATATGACTAACCAAAGATCTTGCCTCAATAAGTGAGTATGAGTTGTCATGTACTCTCGTTGGTTTTAATCGATTGTTTAGGTTTTAAGTTTACGCTTTGTACAGATAAGATAAGATTTTTGACGCTATTTGCAATTATGAACGCGAAGAAAATTTAAGTTGGTATCACCCATGCGAAAAATTTGCTTTCCAGAAGCGCTAAGTTTTTTCAATTGTTCATCAAGATATTCTTGAAAACGCTCCGTGGAATTGTTGTTGCCTATAGACAACTCCGCATCTTAAATTGCGATTTTTTGGTGCATATACCTCACTCCAAAGCCTGAACAGCTTCCTTTAACATTTTTCACAAACTGTGTATTTTAATTTCCTCATCAATCTACATGCCAACACCTCCAGCCGCAAGATGTGGTCGACACATATTCACAGTTGTAATTAGGAATAGCAGGATTTACAGTCCCAATTTGCCTACTCGTTTTTTAAATCCTAGTTTCTGTAATACCTATAATATTAAAGCGAAAATCAAGCTCTTCCAATACGTGCGTTTGGAAGTTTTCTATATTACCGCCTCAGGGTTCGGATTATTGGTATGAATTAAAGTGAGAATTTTGGAAAGGACGAAGGTCTGCATGTGCTCTTTTAGCTGACAAAAAGCGATGTGGAGAATAATATTGACAATTGCATTTGCGGTGATAAAGGGTGTTAAATCAGAGTTCTTTTACTAGTAAAACCATTTAAAGGAGAACTGAAGGCTAGAAGATCAACATTGTTTTGTGTCTTATTATTATCGAAATATAACGTCCCTTACCTAAACAAACAGGAAAAATCCTTTTTCCTCTTGAAAGGCCTTGAATTTGCCCAAAATCTGTGTGGTTTTTTTCCCAATTGAACGCCCTCCATATGTTGTTTTGCTTTTCCTGGGCCGGTTACTTCCAAAAAAGGAATGGCAGCCGCCATGTGGTGTACGTCATTGCGGCACAAGCAAGCAGACTGGTTTTCACTGAAATCTTCTGTTATCGTTAAGTCTCAACATAGTACTTTTCCGCTTTCTTCGTCGTTACTACACGTAAGTTTGTGGCAGAACTTGACCCATATTCTTTCGATCCAATGCGAGAAAGTTTCAGGATCGCAGGAAGAGGAAGCAACCGAAAGGGAGGCCTCAAGATGGGGAATACGACTTGGTGCAGCTGTAGATTTTTTGCTTTAAACCGGAATGCCGGGACAGCAAGAAAGGAATGCTCCTGCTGCCAGGCGAGGTAGAGGAGCTATGAACAGATCTCAGGTGAATTAATTGATCTTCAAAAGCAATACACAACATTGATTACTAAGAGATTCTGTTGGCTGCTTTTTTTTGTCTGTCATTTCGATTCAATTTGAAGAAACTATTCGTTGTGTAACGCAAAGCATTCTAAGCTTTTTCGACCGTGTTTACAAAGAAAATTGCTATAAATAACTGCCAGCCTCGCGGGTCTGAGTGCTGCGATTAATGAAACAACATGTATGTAAACACATAAGCTCTGCGCGTATTTTTTGGCGAATTTTCAAACTTCAATTAAACATCTTTGTGATCGGTTGGTCGAGTTTAGAAAAACCAGCCTGAAGTGCGAATGCCAATCTCAAAGAAATAACGGGTCCCCAGTTGCTTGCAAAAACAACCTTTCGGTTCACTTCTCCGGCGCATGGTTTGCCACTGAAATCCTCCCGATCCAAGAAAACATAACTTACTCACGTGGCATCAAATGGAGTCGCAAAGTTATTCATCATTTCATCAATTACATGCAATAGTCTCATCGACCGCATGTGGCCAAGACACCTCTCAAAACATGAGGGTTCGAAAGAATCCGAACAGATGTGACAGGGCTGGATATTTGCTAGTTTTTTTTTTTTCTCTAATTCGGATTATCCCTTCTTCGAGAAGGAACTTCATTTTAAAGAGGGAAACGATGAGAGTTCTACTAGAACAGCCCACAATAGCGCACTGAACCATTTTTCAAGTTTTCCCGCGTGTCAAGCAAGTGAGCGCAATGACGTCACGCATAGCGCCCAAGCCTGCTATAGTACAGCCCAAAATGGCGGACTTCCATCGAGTGACCAATACGGATCTCCCTGGCCTCATAAAAACGTCCCAAATGTAAGGAACCCCTCAAATACTCGAATCTTTCCTTTAAACTAAGTCAGTCACGACAATTTGGCGAAGGAAAAAATATTTCATTTTTTCTTCAGTTCTCCTTTAAGGTAAATAAATCTAAATCTTTGAAGCTTGGTAGAACATCAAGGTTATTTTTTGTAAGGAAGGTTTGTATTTAGACCATTGTTGAACTTTCCATGGCGAAGATTATAACATCATAGGAATAATAAGGAAGCTTCTCGAAAGAGAGCTTTGTCTAAAGAGTTAATGGTTACTTAGCTCTGGTACTCCTTGATTAGACTTGAGGGTCGTAGATCGCTAGCAGTCTTAATCCGCGAGAGGCCCGAGAACCTTCAGTTTTCGCCTCATCCAAATGGTGTAATTTTTGGCCCAACAATATGCGTAGAGCCAAACCTCTCCTTGAATTTTCTTGCATCGGACATACAAGTACTGAAGCCGCGGAGAAAGATGATCAAAAATACCAACCCTGTCCATAGAATCCCTGCTCCCGGAGACCGATGCTCGAAGGAATTATTTTTTGTTTACCATCCCTTCGAAGCGCCCATGACTTGATCACGGGCGAGACGTCTGGTAAACTTCCAAACTATCGGCTTAGGTCGCCCTTCGGCGCCTGCAGCGTTGCGCGGTGTAACTCGGTGAGCTATGTCATATCATAAGTCTTGATGTCCACTCCAATGGCACTAAACATTTTTCAAACAGAGCTGTGATGTTTTCTATGCACTTTCACGGTGTTTGCGCTCGGGACCACCACCCAGCTTCACATTATATGAGTACCTGTACGCCTGAGCAAGATCGATGGCCGATGCAAAGTCCATTAATTTTGGTCAATAAATCGCTCAATGTTTTCCTCCATTACATAGTGAACAGTGAGAAAACTAACAGCATGCCAATACTACTCATAAACACTGAACCTCAAAGCGCTTATTTAAACACAATTTTATGAAAATGATTCCCAGTACATAACTACAAATTACAAACCAACCAATGACTTTTGCATGGACCTCATTTTGTCCTGTAACTTGGAAAGAAGGGCCATCATCAACTGACTCTTGATGCTGCTGTTTTTGCAGCAGCATGGCTTGCATGCTATGCATTGTGCTGATGCTGCGCTTGCTGGTGTTTGCTGCACATCAATTCCAACAATTCCTGGTGGCCTTTTGCTTTCAAGATTCTTGCTGCTGCAAGTGTATTGAAATTCTGCCTCTTAATACGAGCAGCAGCCATTGCCTCTGTCCGTTCTCTCAAAAACACCACTCTAGCCACTGGGGGGGGGGGGGGGGGGGGGCGTCACCTGCAGACCCTCTCTTCTTCTTCTCCATTTGGCTCAAGCTGGATTATCTTGTCCTTGTCTTTTTTGGGTCTCCCCCAGGCTCTCTATTGGAGTTGCTCGCATATCTTTTCGCAACTTCACGACCCTCCTTTTTCTTTATATTTTGTTCTGGATTTTCTTTATATTGTGCGCTGATTGTTTCTTCCCTCTCGATGAGATCTTCCAGAGCAGCCTCTAACCTCTCTGTCATATCTGTCGCATTCCCAGATGCTTTCTCTTCGTCTTTTAACTTTCTTTTCTTCGCAGCTTGTTTGCCAGCCAGTTGTAGCGGTCTCTGACCAGCTCTTATGGGTCCAGATCTGCCTTAAATCGTACTTCCTTGACAGTGACAAGTCTTTCAGTCAATGTTTTTTTTTCCCAACTTGCCCCCTTTGAATTGAACTCTTTTTGTTCTTGAAGGGATTATGGATCAAAATTTCCCGACATAAGAATTGTGTCATGCCTTTTCTTCTGTCCAAACATCATCTTTTTCACTGTAGTAAAATGAAAAAGAAATGATATGTAAATCAAGTCTTTCCCAGTAAATTGAAATCACTACTTGCTTCAAAAACTAAGCAACTTACAAGGCAGACTTTATTAGATTGGTTTTAGGTAAAGACACCTGACACGCTTCTTTCTCGAGCACACAAATAAGTTCCCCTGGGTAGCCCTTCCTGCACGTAATGAATTGGCAGCAATTATATTTACCAAGTGAAGTGTTTCTTTGATTTCCAACACATATGTGGATAAACGGTTGCGTAAATCAAAAGACCAGTAGAAGGCCAAAAAATTCACAGCGCTTCGGCTTCGTTTGGATCTGATTATGTTAACAGCACAATTATTTGGCTTATAGTTGTTAGACAATAAACACGTTTCCAGGAAATGTTCAAGTTTTAAAAAAGGCAAAATACTTCAAGAGAAGCAACGCAACCTCAACCACTCATCATCGGGTCAAAAGATATCTTATAGAAGTTAAAGCACCCGGCACATGACATGAATCCCAAGTAAGATGAAGTCGAAGCGATTTGCAATACGAACTTACGGGCTAAACCAACAGAAGCTGTGATATCAATGATTTTTTGCTAACTCATTCGAACCGTAATGTTTTGATTTCAAATATTACACGTGTACATGTCTAACTCACTGAAGTCCTCTAATGTCATAGTATATCAAATTTAAAAGCTATACTTACGCCGGTTTTATTCACCGTCTTGCCTTTTAGTCATGTTTCGACATGCTGGGAGGAGCTCCTCGTCTTACTACCTAGTGCACTAAATCAGATAACTCGTGGCCAATTCTGAAATCTGGCCTTCAACGCCACCAGATATCACCTGTCTATAACAAAATAGACCTTTTGAACTGAGGAATCAATTCAGGATTTAAAAAAAATCCAAAGTTCACTTCACTTTGTACATACGACGCGGCAGAAACATCTGTTTTAACGTCGGAGACAGAGGGGCAGCATCGGGATGATGCATGCCTTTGTGTTAGGCCGTAGTCCCCTTACATTGGTGTAATTTCACTTCCGGGCAGCCGTCGTCCATCTCTCCCCGTCCTGGTGCGCTAAGTGTCACTATAAACTCCAATCATCTCCCGGTTTACACAGTTATAAACGTTACATCAGCATAAGAATAAGCATACTAAAATGAAACCGATTCCTTTTTCTTATGCTTAGGCTGTATGCGTATGTCGCTCCTATTTTACACAGCTCGTTGCCTTGTGCCGTATGTTTTATGCTTATGCTTATTTCACAGTGTAAACCAAGCTTTACAAAGCTGTCAGACGCTCAGAAGTGCACGCTTAACATGTGGGGCAAAAAGTTGTCAGGGACTTGAAAACTGATCCACATGTCAGTCTAGAACAGCCGCATGTTTCCTCCTCTCGATGTCCCTCCCTTTTATTTTCGTCACTCTTTCTGGATTGTAGTTGTTTTGCGCTGTAACCCACATGTCTTCTCAGTGGGCTATTTACCTAAGAAGACATCTACCACAGCAACTACAATGATATACGGTTACCAAAACAATGTCGTGTACGATTAGAGCAACATATTACTCAAACACAACTTTGAATCTCCTGGATACAATAACGCCTGCTCCCCGTGACAATATGGAATACGGTGTTGTGTTACTGCAGTACGACACAGTATGCAATGCGTGCCTATTTTTTACGCTTGTTCATGGATTTTTTCCGGTTTGGTTATCCTCTCTCGCTGCGCAGTGAAGTGAGCCTGGACCACAGGAAGCGCAGTCTTACAGAAACGCAGAAGTTAGTAGGGTCAAAGGCCCCTCGGTAATAGAGAACTAAGTCATTTCCAATTTAATATGCTCTTGTGGCCCCTCCCTCATATTCCATGTTAGAAGAAAAGTCACCATTTTGTTTCGGGGCAAACAACTTTGATAAGGAGGAGGGCGGTTATCTCTAAAGTGACGCTACCTTCCTAACACGTTTGTCCACGAATTGTCTGAAAACAATTGTGAACCGTTTTTGGTCGTAAAACACAAAATGTACGGAAGATATAGAAGATGTTTATTCCCCATAAGTACGGTTCGATTGATTATCTTTATTTGTCGTTGTTTATTGGGCACCATTTTCAGAATATGTAATATGCCACATCCACAAAGGCGCTTTTCTGAGGAAGGGCTGTTCCGTGTCACAATATTGCGTTGCAACATTATCTTACGAAGCGGTACAACAATGGCCACTGAAAGTTCCTCTCCTTGTAAAATTCCCATTCCCTGTTTCCATGAAGTCCAACAGTTAAATGTGTTGCAGCGTACCTTTGGTGTCTAGAGGTACAATTCGTGTATACTGTACAAATATTTCGAATACAATTGACCTGTTAATGATCGACGTATTGTTCTTTTGGTTACTCCAACCATGGTAAATAGCAATGGGTTTTTAAACTTGATTCAAACTGTCACCAAGACATGTAAACCATTTGTTTGGGTACTGAAAATTTGTTGTTACTACTATGTTTTTTTTTTTTTTTTCCGTTTCCAATGCTTCCTAGCAAAATCTATCACGTATTTATGGCATATTTTGCATTATATCTAACAACAGCCAGTGGAGATATGGTAAGGGCCCAACAAGGAAATGATTCTTATTCATTTTCGTAAACAGCGCTCATGTCCCTTTTGCGAGATTACCGAAAATCAATAGAGAGACGTATTTTGAGTCTGCTTTCAGCAATAACTTGAAACAAAAGACTTCGAAATCCGAATCTGTTGCCACTTCTTTGAGTCTTTTAGTTAAAGGAATCAAACCACGTTTAGGCAATCGCGGTTATAATGGCGCGCATTTCCACTTAATTCAGTTGGGCACATCTCATTCGATTATCTCTAAAACTATTGGCTGTACTATTTAAAACATAGCATTCCTCTTGTGGCCTGGCCCTCCTCCCCCATGTTCAATGTTGGAAGAACCGTCCACCATTTTGTTTGCGGTGGAAAATCCAACACTTTTAAGGGAAAGGTGGTATCTCTAAAGTGACGCTTACCTTCCAAAACACTGTTGTCCATGATTGTAGATTTGTAGAAGTAAACCAGTTGTAAGCACTCCTAAACACTTCCTTAAAAAAGTTTGGACGTTGTAGTGTGCTATTGATGAGGTTGAATTGTGTAAAGCAATATTTTGATTCATAACCAGGCATTTGTTATATAGTTTTTAAGCCGAGTTTTTTCTATTAATCGTCCAGTGTTATTTTCGATCTGTTTGAAGCGAACATTATTTTAAAGTCACATGATTTTACTGGTACCGTTCATTATATTTTATTTGCACAACTTTAACTCTCAACATTTGGGAAAGCATACGGGGAAGAATACACTTCATTCAAATCCTTCGCAAAACAATCAATGCTTGTATTGTTATAACCATCTCGAACCGGAAGTCATTCAGGCCTTGACCTAAAAACTTCCGGAATGTTGATCGAATTTAGAGACCTTGCATCAATGCTATTAATTAATTCCTTTTGGAATTATACTGCCGGAACTTCCAGGTGTACGTTTTTCCGATCGCGTGAGTTTCGTATTGGTGTCACCGAGTTCGTTTTTCAGATATGAGCAATTAACGCCAATATATAAGGGGGAAACGGGAGATTTTATGCAAGTTACCATGGTAACTTATGTCACAACAAATGACTGCATCTTGTTCACCAATAATTGGTACCAATAATTGGTACCAGGACATTGCTGTTACTTGATAAAGTGTTGTAGTGTCAGTCCCGGCCTATGACAAGGTCTCTTGAAAGTTGTAAATGGTTTGAACCCTGGAGTCATATCATTAAATACTTACGATAGTGTGTAGTCCTGAGAAGGACTGTTTGAGATGACATTGACTGACGTTTCGACAACCTGAGCGGAAGTCATCTTCAGAGTCAAGTGATTTGTGTAAACGTCAGTAGATACTATAAGAACTCCGGTCGTAGATGTCCAGTGGACACTTGTTCGTGATGGTTATTGGTCGACTGTGTCAGTTGAGCCCTGATGTAATTGGCTGGGAAGACTAAACAGTGATAGGGGCGTTTTCAATCCGTCCGATAGGTCTAAGGTCAGTACGTTGTATCGTATAATACGTGAGAGTAAATCATGTGTTTGTTTTGTCTGTGTGATAATCGTCGATGATTCGTTTTGTAGGGTGCGGAAGTTGTTAGCATCGGTTTATAGGTGCCTGTTCGAAGTTAGTAAACCAGCTTTCCAGTACAATCCGTTGGTAGTAGTTGGTGTTGTAGGGTAACACATGTAGCAGAGTCCCCAGTCAATGCGGTGGTTTGTCTGTAAATGGTGTTCATCAATGTTCTTGTTGATGGCCCCCTTCCGCGTCGGTCGTCGGTGTTCAGGTCAGTCTAGTTTTTTCAAATTTTCGGGCTCGGTCTCACCGATATAGGTGGCCCTGCAGGTAGCAGCATTTGATCTTATAAACTACTCCTTGTCTGTCCCTTAGGTTGGTCTTTGTCTTTGACGTTAGTCAGTAGTTTTCGGAAGGTAGTGATGGGTCTGTGAGCAAGCGCGGATGTTTTAAGGCGGTAAGATCCTACCGATAGTTTCAGAATGTTCCTTTGATGTAGGGTATAGTTACGGTATGTGGTAAGGTGTCAGGTTAGGGTTTGTTTCGTTTGGTTCTGTACGAGTAAGTGTTTC
Organism: Montipora foliosa; assembly: GCF_036669935.1. Taxonomy (NCBI): domain Eukaryota; kingdom Metazoa; phylum Cnidaria; class Anthozoa; order Scleractinia; family Acroporidae; genus Montipora; species Montipora foliosa. Next base: position 21,968,919 of record NC_090879.1, read on the forward strand.
CGTGCCAACGAAGTCGCAGTTGTAGTTTTGTTCTTACTGAAAACGTTGTCTAAGTACTTATGGTCGTCTGCTAAGCTGTTTGTGAAGAGCCACAAACCCGTAACGCGCCGCTCGTTAAGGTCCTTATTGATTTAGCCTTGTGTGACGTAGCATTGTAAGATGGATTCGTCAAGGAGTCTGTCAGTGTGGGTGGGTTTTCTGTACACCCGGTCTTCCGTAGTCTATTGTTGTCACGAATGACCAAGCAGTCAAGAATAGAAATCTTACACCTTTGTCCTTGTCCCCTTTTTGTAGTGTTTTACCGTTGTACTGAAAGTAAGTAGACGTAAGGCAGTGTTCGCAGCCGTCCATAAGTGCGTTTGTAAGTAGTGCCAGTTGTAAAGTGGAGAGTTTTGATGGCGGGTTGTCAGTGCAGTCGAAAGCCAGTTTGAAGTGGAATACGAGTGAACAGTGATTTCACGATCAAAATACACCATTCTGTGGTCCGTCAGGTACTTGTACTGTCTTGAGGGCGTCAATAAAGTTTTTCGGTGGACTGTAGTTTGTGTCGTGATCAATCAGTCATTGGTTTCAGTATCGTAGTGAGGTATTTTCCGACAGTTCGTAAGTCGGCGAACCACCTAGAACGAAACTATGGGACACCTAGGAACGTTTAGGTTTGCGTAGTTTAGGTAAGCCGTACAGGGGATGGGCATCTCAGCGGGCGTGTTGTACGACGTCGGATGTCGCTCGCGTCAGCTTTCTTAAGTTGGACGTAGTTTAGTGTCTGAGTTTTCGGTGAAGTGCTGGAGTCGGGTCGCGTTTAAGTAACTTCGGAAGTTTGTTTGTCGTTAACAAGTTCGTCTCATCTTGTGATGATAGTCTTTCCTTTCCCATAACAACAGTCACTCGTCCTTTGTCAGCGGGAAGTATCAATATGTTCGTTGTCATGCCTTAGGTCGTGTCAGTGCTTGTCCGTTCGGTCGTTAGTCAGGTTGTTGTCTGTAAGTAGAGCCGGATTGTATAGTAGAAGCTATTCTTCTTCTGATGTGGTCCTTGGTCGGCTCAGATAATTCCCTTTGACGATAACGAACCGCCTCAACCCTGGATACCATCGTCTTAGTCGGTAAGCCTTTCGGCGTCACAACGATTTACTCCTCACGTATTCCTCGATAACACGTACTGACTCTAGACCTATAGACGGCTCGAAACGCACCTATCACTGTTTAGTCTGTCCCAGCCAATTACATCTAGGCTCAACTGACAGTCGAACCAATAACATCACGAATAAAAGTGACCAATGACATCTACGACCGGAGTTCTAATAGTATCTACTGACGGTTACACAAATCACTTGACTCTGAAGATGACTTCCGCTCAGGTTGTCGAAACGTCAGTCAGATGCTCATCTACAAACAGCCCCTCTCAGGACTCTACACTCACCCTGACGATAGTACTTAATGTCTCTTGAAAAGTGTCGTGTGAAACTGGTTTTGAGGGCCTACCTTAAATCTTGCTTTTCTTACAAACTATACTTAGCCGTGGCCAATTGCTAAGATTGTATACAGAGCTTCCTGTTGGGACTGCTATATTACGATCATTGTAGCATCAAGGGAATTGATCAAGAGTGGCTGAGAACGACCCATCAAAAAAATCTAAGTGTTGGAAACTGTTTTGAGCCACCTTAAGTTCTCCAAAATTGGTTTTCGGTGTGACAATCTCGTGCAAAGTTTGAAGTTCTACTATACAAAGCACAGTTTCCTGTCATTCGTTGCGAATCACTCGAAATCAAGCTTTTCTACCGTAAATTGACCAGCATATACGAGGAAATTCGCTTAAGTTTATTCCACAGAAATTCTCTTAAATAAAATACAGTAACAGATCATGTCGGTAAACGCGAGCTGAAATTGAGTAACTTTTTTCTTACTTAAAATTGTACAGATTGAGAGAGACACAGGATATCCGCCCCATTACAGGCGTCGAGCTTCAAACAACAAAACATACTCTTCTCTCGCCAACTTCAAAAAATTCAATTGCATTTACTTACAGTGACTTTCCCTTGCCATTTAAAGGTGAATAGAGCCACTTGTTTTGATTAATCGTTTATGGACGTGTAAAGATTGGCTATTACCGCGTGAATTGTTCACGCAGCAAATAGAATCACCTCGACGCAATATCGCCCGTTGTGGCGGTCCGGATTAGAAAAATTCGGCCCGCTGCAGGAACCGATCAGATTGCAGGATTTGTTGCATTCCGCCCTCACGAGTAGCCTCCCACGCAGACTCTCTTAGGAATTCGTCACGCGTTCTCTCTCCCACCAGCGTCTGCTGAAACGATCCACACATTCCTTTCCCTTAGTTAAGAAACTATCATCTGAAAATCCACATGCGGGTTACTTAGAACCCATCAGCGCTGTGTAGATCTTCCCTGGGAGCGTCTAAACGTCAACTTCCAGATTTTGGTTTGCATGATCCATGAAAGAGACGGAGCCGTGACAAAATATACCTCATAAACACATTATTTTGTTTCCTCGGTGGTTCATACATTTGCACTCTCGCGAGTCAAAATGTGAGTGCTTAGCACGGGTATGGTGTCCCGTTTCATTTGCTAGTAAAATTGAAAGCGCCATGGAAAATATATAATAACATAAAAATATATTTAGTACCGCTAGTGTATTTGAACTGCACGAGAACCATTACCTTCAAGCGGGCAATGGGGCGCAACTAGGTAAACTTGAAGAAAATCCCTCACTTTTTAAGCTTGAAATTTACAAGGCTGCTTTTGGCGAGGACCGTCTCTCCCAATTGATTTAATGTTATTGGTGTTGCGAACCGATCGTTCGTACTCAGTGTTTTTCGATTTGAACATAAAGTTAAACTTAAATCAGTTCACCCGGAAGACTACAAGAAATGGGGTTAGTCAAACGAAACGACTCCTCCTGATTTGTGAGAAATAGCGCGGAGGCAAATGTCCCATGCAATACGAATCATGACCAACCCCCACACAAAATTTGAATCGCACGGGATGTTTCAACCATACAAAGTCTACCGTTACTCATTGTGTTACTGAACCTCAAACAATCTAAGCCACGCATGAAATTTATCCGCTCCTGGCCAGTTTCTTTTAATACATCATTAACTCAGTGAGTTTATATTTAAATGCCCAACACACGAAGCCCAACTTCTTACAGTTTTCTCAGGGTCTAAAGTGCACTTCCAGAATCTGGAAGTCCGTTGTGATTGGTCTACGTAAATTCCGGCTCGTTGTCAGCAGACGCTCGTGTGAGAGGAACGCGGGACGAATTCCTAAGAGAGTCTGCGTGGGAGGCTAAACTCACAACCTGAGAAAAAGATAAATGGCCGTCATGTTACGGCTCCAGAAATAGAACAAGGTGAACGATTGGTAGTCGGACAAAAAGAACAATAGCCATGGAAGAAGTATTTCAATAAAACTGACAACGGCACGAGATGTGCAGTGCAAAGACAAAGAAGTGTGCCTTGTCCATGCCCTTTCGCGGTTTGAGAAATGTCCTCTACAAAACACGTCGCTTGTCCTTTTGATCACTTGTTGTTTGAGTCGCATTTTGATATTTCATTTTCGTCGCCTCATTCACATCCCTAAAATTGCAAACAAATACAGTTCGCTATGGTCGCTTTTTTCAACATTAGGGCAACTGGAAGAAGGCTAACAAGAAAGGAAAGGTAAGGTACGATCCCTTTTCCTAGTTTCCCAATCGACGTTTGTGACGAAACACGTACTACGCCATGTTTGGTTCACTGTCAATTGCTTCCCCAACCACCTTCCCATCCACCGTGTACATTTAGCCCTGCTACTGAATCTAGCGTTTTATCATGTCACTGCGTCTCTGCAACATAGTAAAATTTGGGATGACGTCGCCGATATTGAAGTTGTGGCTCTGGAACTTGGCTTTGAATTCAGTAGAGTGAGCTATGAAAGCAAGTTTACGTCATTGGACTTTTGTTAGAACGCAAAGTCCCAGATGAATCTTGAATGAAGCTTTTGCCCAGTACGAAAAATCTACCATTTTGTGTTGCATCGTGTTCCTAATTGTGATAATATATGCCAACAAATAACAAGCCTTACCTTCGGCTTTGCAAGTGAGATTTTCCGTCGCTTATAGTTAAAAACTCTTCCTGCGAATTGACCGTTTCGGGACGGCAAGGCGTTTCGCAAATTTTGATGCCGATGCGCAACACTGCTAGCACAAACAGAAATGTACGCGAAGACGATTGGGGACAGTCGAATCTAATGAACCGATGTCTAGTAGACCTTTGCTGCTTGTACATTTTGTTTTCCCAATACAGATCATGTGATAATACCTTCAGGAGGTTTGGTCTTTTTGTTTTGTTCATTAACATAGTGGTCATGCAAGCATGAATATGCCCGCATGCACTCTTTTTAATGAAGAAAACAAAGGACCAAGCCTCCTGAGTATTATCCCATCTGTATTGGGAACCAAAATGTACAAGGCCGAAAAGGTCTATTCCATAAACATGTTGTCTTTCTGGGAATCTAACTAATGGCGAACGATCACGAATTTTTTCCACGGACTGTAACGGAATGGTACGCCGATTTCAAAAAGTAGAAGTGATTATGTTATACTCGCACATTTTGTTCGAGTTAAGTTATTTACTGCAGTGTGGCTACCCTTTGCTTCAGGGTTACTTTTAAGTCGACTTGGTCCTTAATTTTAACATCAACTTGATGAATGCGTTTCGCATCCCTGCTTTTCTTATAACAGGAGACACATTAATTATTTGCATAGCAACGTGATCTACTTCCTAATATTCTTGAGGAAAAAATTGTGTATCTTTCAGGAACAGACCGAAGCTGGTACTATTAGAGTTTGCATCGCTCTACGTACCCCAAGAGGAGTGTTTCGAGGGTTGCTTCACACGAGTTACACTGGTGAACTCAAAGAGATTAAGATCAACACCGAACAACAGAAATGCAGTGCGAAGGAACATTTAAAGAGTTCTACGATCTCCTAACCGAA
>NC_090879.1:21974014-22011912 GCF_036669935.1 Montipora foliosa
TATCTGCAATGACTGAAACTATTGCAAAATCCATGAGCACACAGAAACACGCACTGACGCACGCCTTTCTCCCATCAAACAACACGTCCAACACCATTGGCTTGGCTTTTGTCTTTAAATAAAGGTCAGTTTTACCCAGAGAAAGCCAATTTTCTTATCTGCAATGACTTGAAAAAATATATATATATATACATAAAACGAGAGTTGTTCTCAGGCTCTTTGCAATTGTCTAATTCAAGGATGCAAATAAACGGCTATGAACTTCAGTTGTTGGGCTAGCTCAGTGGTAAACAGAGTGAATGGTAACGCAGAGGTTGCAGGTTCGAGTCCCAGCCAGAGTAAACGATTTCTTTTTTCGCATTAACTTCGGCAAGAAACTACTGAAATCTTGTAACTAAAGGTGTAAAGCATTGCACTGGATTGCGTAGTTGTGTGGTAACACCAACGCCTTGTGTTCCCGAGGTCCGAGGTTCAAATCCCAGTGAAGACGGGGGTTTTTTCATTGTTTTCCAGGCTGCTAGGCAAGCAAGTTCATTAAGAACGTTAACAAATCGGCTAATTTTCCAGGGTGTTCAGATAGCTCAGTGGATAGAGCAATGTCCCAAATAAATCCAGGTGTTCTAGATGTTCACCTACCCGCCGTAGGTTCACGTTCATGGTTCATGTTAACTAGAAAAAGGGACCTTGGGGTGGCCCTAGTGGGTGGTCTATGGGTTTAATAATTAACTGATGAAATGTTCCTCCTCCACAGTCGCCCGCTCAAACTGCACAGTACCCTCTACTCAACAATGGAACTCTGGTCATGGATTCGACACCGCACCTTGGTCAGCGCAACATCGACCTTCAACAACAACAACAACAACAACAACAACAACAACAACTGATGGAATGGTCAACAATGGTCAACAATGGTCAACAATGGTCAATTGGAAACTGTCACTCTACCACATTGGAACGCCTGGAAGTTCGTTTTATTGGAAAATCAAACTCTTGTGCTAACCGAAGATGCGAGAAATTTCCAAAGAAACAGGCCTAATGGTCGCGCTTGCCTTAACGTTCCCAAAATAATTGGTTTCTCCGTTCTCTGTCAAGTTATGGCCGCCCCCGCGTATGCCCAATTCTCGGTGCAGAGGACAAGTTCTAAATTGAAATCGCGTTCGCTTGCCAGAGGCCTGACCGTGGAACATTGTTCAGCTGTCGTTTCAAGTTCACTTCTCAACTCTCGAGCCTTGCAAAGTTACTAAAGGAAAAGCGCGCAGCATCTTGGAGCCATTGCTCATGAACCTCACCCTCGCCTCTACGCCTCTGTCAAGTTTCAACTTCATAACGTTTACCTTGGCGCCTTACCGTAGAACTAAATGCTTCAGGTTAGCCAGTTGCAACCGCCAAAACTGCTCAAAAACATGCTTGTGATCAGAAAGCCGTAAATCGCCCTAGAAAAGGTCAAAGACCGATGTAAAACAAGCAAGGCATAGCTAAGACATGCAGGCATGACCACAGTAAAAAGGTTGAAAAGATATTAAAAACCGAGCCCAGATATGCACATTTGAACTTGCGTCAAAGATCCAATATGGCGCCTAATTTATGCACACGTCATGCAACATTCAAACTCCGTCATCCAAAAAACGCCCAGATCTCCAACAAGCAAGTTGCGCGTGCATGTCTGTTGCTCGACGTCTGGCGTGAAGGCCGTAATCGATCTTTCTAACTATTATAAACAACAGCGCATTGAAGCCAGCAAGCAATCTTTTAATGGTCAGCGGCAAAAAAGTACCGCCCTCTTATTTATACCGGCGTTGAGGAGAATTTGTTTTTAACGCGCGAACGGACTGGAGAACAGGCCACATTAGCGCGCCACAACATCGCGCGCGCACTTTCTCTCCTCCAACACCATTGGCTTGGCTTTTGTCTTTAAATAAAGGTCAGTTTTACCCAGAGAAAGCCAATTTTCTTATCTGCAATGACTGAAACTATTGCAAAATCCATGAGCACACAGAAAACACGCACTGACGCACGCCTTTCTCCCATCAAACAACACGTCCAACACCATTGGCTTGGCTTTTGTCTTTAAATAAAGGTCAGTTTTACCCAGAGAAAGCCAATTTTCTTATCTGCAATGACTGAAACTATTGCAAAATCCATGAGCACACAGAAAACACGCACTGACGCACGCCTTTCTCCCATCAAACAACACGTCCAACACCATTGGCTTGGCTTTTGTCTTTAAATAAAGGTCAGTTTTACCCAGAGAAAGCCAATTTTCTTATCTGCAATGACTGAAACTATTGCAAAATCCATGAGCACACAGAAAACACGCACTGACGCACGCCTTTCTCCCATCAAACAACACGTCCAACACCATTGGCTTGGCTTTTGTCTTTAAATAAAGGTCAGTTTTACCCAGAGAAAGCCAATTTTCTTATCTGCAATGACTGAAACTATTGCAAAATCCATGAGCACACAGAAAACACGCACTGACGCACGCCTTTCTCCCATCAAACAACACGTCCAACACCATTGGCTTGGCTTTTGTCTTTAAATAAAGGTCAGTTTTACCCAGAGAAAGCCAATTTTCTTATCTGCAATGACTGAAACTATTGCAAAATCCATGAGCACACAGAAAACACGCACTGACGCACGCCTTTCTCCCATCAAACAACACGTCCAACACCATTGGCTTGGCTTTTGTCTTTAAATAAAGGTCAGTTTTACCCAGAGAAAGCCAATTTTCTTATCTGCAATGACTTGAAAAAATATATATATATATACATAAAACGAGAGTTGTTCTCAGGCTCTTTGCAATTGTCTAATTCAAGGATGCAAATAAACGGCTATGAACTTCAGTTGTTGGGCTAGCTCAGTGGTAAACAGAGTGAATGGTAACGCAGAGGTTGCAGGTTCGAGTCCCAGGCCAGAGTAAACGATTTCTTTTTTTCGCATTAACTTCGGCAAGAAACTACTTGAAATCTTGTAACTAAAGGTGTAAAGCATTGCACTGGATTGCGTAGTTGTGTGGTAACACCAACGCCTTGTGTTCCCGAGGTCCGAGGTTCAAATCCCAGTGAAGACGGGGGTTTTTTTCATTTGTTTTCCAGGCTGCTAGGCAAGCAAGTTCATTAAGAACGTTAACAAATCGGCTAATTTTCCAGGGTGTTCAGATAGCTCAGTGGATAGAGCAATGTCCCAAATAAATCCAGGTGTTCTAGATGTTCACCTACCCCGCCGTAGGTTCACGTTCATGGTTCATGTTAACTAGAAAAAGGGACCTTGGGGTGGCCCTAGTGGGTTGGTCTATGGTTAATAATTAACTGATGAAATGTTCCTCTCTCCACAGTCGCCCGCTCAAACTGCACAGTACCCTCTACTCAACAATGGAACTCTGGTCATGGATTCGACACCGCACCTTGGTCAGCGCAACATCGACCTTCAACAACAACAACAACAACAACAACAACAACTGATGGAATGGTCAACAATGGTCAACAATGGTCAACAATGGTCAATTGGAAACTGTCACTCTACCACATTGGAACGCCTGGAAGTTCGTTTTATTGGAAAATCAAACTCTTGTGCTAACCGAAGATGCGAGAAATTTCCAAAGAAACAGGCCTAATGGTCGCGCTTGCCTTAACGTTCCCAAAATAATTGGTTTCTCCGTTCTCTGTCAAGTTATGGCCGCCCCCGCGTATGCCCAATTCTCGGTGCAGAGGACAAGTTCTAAATTGAAATCGCGTTCGCTTGCCAGAGGCCTGACCGTGGAACATTGTTCAGCTGTCGTTTCAAGTTCACTTCTCAACTCTCGAGCCTTGCAAAGTTACTAAAGGAAAAGCGCGCAGCATCTTGGAGCCATTGCTCATGAACCTCACCCTCGCCTCTACGCCTCTGTCAAGTTTCAACTTCATAACGTTTACCTTGGCGCCTTACCGTAGAACTAAATGCTTCAGGTTAGCCAGTTGCAACCGCCAAAACTGCTCAAAAACATGCTTGTGATCAGAAAGCCGTAAATCGCCCTAGAAAAGGTCAAAGACCGATGTAAAACAAGCAAGGCATAGCTAAGACATGCAGGCATGACCACAGTAAAAAGGTTGAAAAGATATTAAACCGAGCCCAGATATGCACATTTGAACTTGCGTCAAAGATCCAATATGGCGCCTAATTTATGCACACGTCATGCAACATTCAAACTCCGTCATCCAAAAAACGCCCAGATCTCCAACAAGCAAGTTGCGCGTGCATGTCTGTTGCTCGACGTCTGGCGTGAAGGCCGTAATCGATCTTTCTAACTATTTATAAACAACAGCGCATTGAAGCCAGCAATCTTTTAATGGTCAGCGGCAAAAAAGTACCGCCCTCTTATTTATACCGGCGTTGAGGAGAATTTGTTTTTAACGCGCGAACGGACTGGAGAACAGGCCACATTAGCGCGCCACAACATCGCGCGCGCACTTTCTCTCCTCCAACACCATTGGCTTGGCTTTTGTCTTTAAATAAAGGTCAGTTTTACCCAGAGAAAGCCAATTTTCTTATCTGCAATGACTGAAACTATTGCAAAATCCATGAGCACACAGAAAACACGCACTGACGCACGCCTTTCTCCACTCAAACAACACGTCCAACACCATTGGCTTGGCTTTTGTCTTTAAATAAAGGTCAGTTTTACCCAGAGAAAGCCAATTTTCTTATCTGCAATGACTGAAACTATTGCAAAATCCATGAGCACACAGAAAACACGCACTGACGCACGCCTTTCTCCACTCAAACAACACGTCCAACACCATTGGCTTGGCTTTTGTCTTTAAATAAAGGTCAGTTTTACCCAGAGAAAGCCAATTTTCTTATCTGCAATGACTGAAACTATTGCAAAATCCATGAGCACACAGAAAACACGCACTGACGCACGCCTTTCTCCCATCAAACAACACGTCCAACACCATTGGCTTGGCTTTTGTCTTTAAATAAAGGTCAGTTTTACCCAGAGAAAGCCAATTTTCTTATCTGCAATGACTTGAAAAAATATATATATATATACATAAAACGAGAGTTGTTCTCAGGCTCTTTGCAATTGTCTAATTCAAGGATGCAAATAAACGGCTATGAACTTCAGTTGTTGGGCTAGCTCAGTGGTAAACAGAGTGAATGGTAACGCAGAGGTTGCAGGTTCGAGTCCCAGGCCAGAGTAAACGATTTCTTTTTTTCGCATTAACTTCGGCAAGAAACTACTTGAAATCTTGTAACTAAAGGTGTAAAGCATTGCACTGGATTGCGTAGTTGTGTGGTAACACCAACGCCTTGTGTTCCCGAGGTCCGAGGTTCAAATCCCAGTGAAGACGGGGGTTTTTTTCATTTGTTTTCCAGGCTGCTAGGCAAGCAAGTTCATTAAGAACGTTAACAAATCGGCTAATTTTCCAGGGTGTTCAGATAGCTCAGTGGATAGAGCAATGTCCCAAATAAATCCAGGTGTTCTAGATGTTCACCTACCCCGCCGTAGGTTCACGTTCATGGTTCATGTTAACTAGAAAAAGGGACCTTGGGGTGGCCCTAGTGGGTTGGTCTATGGTTAATAATTAACTGATGAAATGTTCCTCTCTCCACAGTCGCCCGCTCAAACTGCACAGTACCCTCTACTCAACAATGGAACTCTGGTCATGGATTCGACACCGCACCTTGGTCAGCGCAACATCGACCTTCAACAACAACAACAACAACAACAACAACAACAACAACTGATGGAATGGTCAACAATGGTCAACAATGGTCAACAATGGTCAATTGGAAACTGTCACTCTACCACATTGGAACGCCTGGAAGTTCGTTTTATTGGAAAATCAAACTCTTGTGCTAACCGAAGATGCGAGAAATTTCCAAAGAAACAGGCCTAATGGTCGCGCTTGCCTTAACGTTCCCAAAATAATTGGTTTCTCCGTTCTCTGTCAAGTTATGGCCGCCCCCGCGTATGCCCAATTCTCGGTGCAGAGGACAAGTTCTAAATTGAAATCGCGTTCGCTTGCCAGAGGCCTGACCGTGGAACATTGTTCAGCTGTCGTTTCAAGTTCACTTCTCAACTCTCGAGCCTTGCAAAGTTACTAAAGGAAAAGCGCGCAGCATCTTGGAGCCATTGCTCATGAACCTCACCCTCGCCTCTACGCCTCTGTCAAGTTTCAACTTCATAACGTTTACCTTGGCGCCTTACCGTAGAACTAAATGCTTCAGGTTAGCCAGTTGCAACCGCCAAAACTGCTCAAAAACATGCTTGTGATCAGAAAGCCGTAAATCGCCCTAGAAAAGGTCAAAGACCGATGTAAAACAAGCAAGGCATAGCTAAGACATGCAGGCATGACCACAGTAAAAAGGTTGAAAAGATATTAAAACCGAGCCCAGATATGCACATTTGAACTTGCGTCAAAGATCCAATATGGCGCCTAATTTATGCACACGTCATGCAACATTCAAACTCCGTCATCCAAAAAACGCCCAGATCTCCAACAAGCAAGTTGCGCGTGCATGTCTGTTGCTCGACGTCTGGCGTGAAGGCCGTAATCGATCTTTCTAACTATTTATAAACAACAGCGCATTGAAGCCAGCAATCTTTTAATGGTCAGCGGCAAAAAAGTACCGCCCTCTTATTTATACCGGCGTTGAGGAGAATTTGTTTTTAACGCGCGAACGGACTGGAGAACAGGCCACATTAGCGCGCCACAACATCGCGCGCGCACTTTCTCTCCTCCAACACCATTGGCTTGGCTTTTGTCTTTAAATAAAGGTCAGTTTTACCCAGAGAAAGCCAATTTTCTTATCTGCAATGACTGAAACTATTGCAAAATCCATGAGCACACAGAAAACACGCACTGACGCACGCCTTTCTCCACTCAAACAACACGTCCAACACCATTGGCTTGGCTTTTGTCTTTAAATAAAGGTCAGTTTTACCCAGAGAAAGCCAATTTTCTTATCTGCAATGACTGAAACTATTGCAAAATCCATGAGCACACAGAAAACACGCACTGACGCACGCCTTTCTCCACTCAAACAACACGTCCAACACCATTGGCTTGGCTTTTGTCTTTAAATAAAGGTCAGTTTTACCCAGAGAAAGCCAATTTTCTTATCTGCAATGACTGAAACTATTGCAAAATCCATGAGCACACAGAAAACACGCACTGACGCACGCCTTTCTCCCATCAAACAACACGTCCAACACCATTGGCTTGGCTTTTGTCTTTAAATAAAGGTCAGTTTTACCCAGAGAAAGCCAATTTTCTTATCTGCAATGACTTGAAAAAATATATATATATACATAAAACGAGAGTTGTTCTCAGGCTCTTTGCAATTGTCTAATTCAAGGATGCAAATAAACGGCTATGAACTTCAGTTGTTGGGCTAGCTCAGTGGTAAACAGAGTGAATGGTAACGCAGAGGTTGCAGGTTCGAGTCCCAGGCCAGAGTAAACGATTTCTTTTTTTCGCATTAACTTCGGCAAGAAACTACTTGAAATCTTGTAACTAAAGGTGTAAAGCATTGCACTGGATTGCGTAGTTGTGTGGTAACACCAACGCCTTGTGTTCCCGAGGTCCGAGGTTCAAATCCCAGTGAAGACGGGGGTTTTTTTCATTTGTTTTCCAGGCTGCTAGGCAAGCAAGTTCATTAAGAACGTTAACAAATCGGCTAATTTTCCAGGGTGTTCAGATAGCTCAGTGGATAGAGCAATGTCCCAAATAAATCCAGGTGTTCTAGATGTTCACCTACCCCGCCGTAGGTTCACGTTCATGGTTCATGTTAACTAGAAAAAGGGACCTTGGGGTGGCCCTAGTGGGTTGGTCTATGGTTAATAATTAACTGATGAAATGTTCCTCTCTCCACAGTCGCCCGCTCAAACTGCACAGTACCCTCTACTCAACAATGGAACTCTGGTCATGGATTCGACACCGCACCTTGGTCAGCGCAACATCGACCTTCAACAACAACAACAACAACAACAACAACAACAACAACTGATGGAATGGTCAACAATGGTCAACAATGGTCAACAATGGTCAATTGGAAACTGTCACTCTACCACATTGGAACGCCTGGAAGTTCGTTTTATTGGAAAATCAAACTCTTGTGCTAACCGAAGATGCGAGAAATTTCCAAAGAAACAGGCCTAATGGTCGCGCTTGCCTTAACGTTCCCAAAATAATTGGTTTCTCCGTTCTCTGTCAAGTTATGGCCGCCCCCGCGTATGCCCAATTCTCGGTGCAGAGGACAAGTTCTAAATTGAAATCGCGTTCGCTTGCCAGAGGCCTGACCGTGGAACATTGTTCAGCTGTCGTTTCAAGTTCACTTCTCAACTCTCGAGCCTTGCAAAGTTACTAAAGGAAAAGCGCGCAGCATCTTGGAGCCATTGCTCATGAACCTCACCCTCGCCTCTACGCCTCTGTCAAGTTTCAACTTCATAACGTTTACCTTGGCGCCTTACCGTAGAACTAAATGCTTCAGGTTAGCCAGTTGCAACCGCCAAAACTGCTCAAAAACATGCTTGTGATCAGAAAGCCGTAAATCGCCCTAGAAAAGGTCAAAGACCGATGTAAAACAAGCAAGGCATAGCTAAGACATGCAGGCATGACCACAGTAAAAAGGTTGAAAAGATATTAAAACCGAGCCCAGATATGCACATTTGAACTTGCGTCAAAGATCCAATATGGCGCCTAATTTATGCACACGTCATGCAACATTCAAACTCCGTCATCCAAAAAACGCCCAGATCTCCAACAAGCAAGTTGCGCGTGCATGTCTGTTGCTCGACGTCTGGCGTGAAGGCCGTAATCGATCTTTCTAACTATTTATAAACAACAGCGCATTGAAGCCAGCAATCTTTTAATGGTCAGCGGCAAAAAAGTACCGCCCTCTTATTTATACCGGCGTTGAGGAGAATTTGTTTTTAACGCGCGAACGGACTGGAGAACAGGCCACATTAGCGCGCCACAACATCGCGCGCGCACTTTCTCTCCTCCAACACCATTGGCTTGGCTTTTGTCTTTAAATAAAGGTCAGTTTTACCCAGAGAAAGCCAATTTTCTTATCTGCAATGACTGAAACTATTGCAAAATCCATGAGCACACAGAAAACACGCACTGACGCACGCCTTTCTCCACTCAAACAACACGTCCAACACCATTGGCTTGGCTTTTGTCTTTAAATAAAGGTCAGTTTTACCCAGAGAAAGCCAATTTTCTTATCTGCAATGACTGAAACTATTGCAAAATCCATGAGCACACAGAAAACACGCACTGACGCACGCCTTTCTCCCATCAAACAACACGTCCAACACCATTGGCTTGGCTTTTGTCTTTAAATAAAGGTCAGTTTTACCCAGAGAAAGCCAATTTTCTTATCTGCAATGACTGAAACTATTGCAAAATCCATGAGCACACAGAAAACACGCACTGACGCACGCCTTTCTCCACTCAAACAACACGTCCAACACCATTGGCTTGGCTTTTGTCTTTAAATAAAGGTCAGTTTTACCCAGAGAAAGCCAATTTTCTTATCTGCAATGACTGAAACTATTGCAAAATCCATGAGCACACAGAAAACACGCACTGACGCACGCCTTTCTCCCATCAAACAACACGTCCAACACCATTGGCTTGGCTTTTGTCTTTAAATAAAGGTCAGTTTTACCCAGAGAAAGCCAATTTTCTTATCTGCAATGACTGAAACTATTGCAAAATCCATGAGCACACAGAAAACACGCACTGACGCACGCCTTTCTCCCATCAAACAACACGTCCAACACCATTGGCTTGGCTTTTGTCTTTAAATAAAGGTCAGTTTTACCCAGAGAAAGCCAATTTTCTTATCTGCAATGACTTGATCAAATTTATATATATATACATAAAACGAGAGTTGTTCTCAGGCTCTTTGCAATTGTCTAATTCAAGGATGCAAATAAACGGCTATGAACTTCAGTTGTTGGGCTAGCTCAGTGGTAAACAGAGTGAATGGTAACGCAGAGGTTGCAGGTTCGAGTCCCAGGCCAGAGTAAACGATTTCTTTTTTTCGCATTAACTTCGGCAAGAAACTACTTGAAATCTTGTAACTAAAGGTGTAAAGCATTGCACTGGATTGCGTAGTTGTGTGGTAACACCAACGCCTTGTGTTCCCGAGGTCCGAGGTTCAAATCCCAGTGAAGACGGGGGTTTTTTTCATTTGTTTTCCAGGCTGCTAGGCAAGCAAGTTCATTAAGAACGTTAACAAATCGGCTAATTTTCCAGGGTGTTCAGATAGCTCAGTGGATAGAGCAATGTCCCAAATAAATCCAGGTGTTCTAGATGTTCACCTACCCCGCCGTAGGTTCACGTTCATGGTTCATGTTAACTAGAAAAAGGGACCTTGGGGTGGCCCTAGTGGGTTGGTCTATGGTTAATAATTAACTGATGAAATGTTCCTCTCTCCACAGTCGCCCGCTCAAACTGCACAGTACCCTCTACTCAACAATGGAACTCTGGTCATGGATTCGACACCGCACCTTGGTCAGCGCAACATCGACCTTCAACAACAACAACAACAACAACAACAACAACAACAACTGATGGAATGGTCAACAATGGTCAACAATGGTCAATTGGAAACTGTCACTCTACCACATTGGAACGCCTGGAAGTTCGTTTTATTGGAAAATCAAACTCTTGTGCTAACCGAAGATGCGAGAAATTTCCAAAGAAACAGGCCTAATGGTCGCGCTTGCCTTAACGTTCCCAAAATAATTGGTTTCTCCGTTCTCTGTCAAGTTATGGCCGCCCCCGCGTATGCCCAATTCTCGGTGCAGAGGACAAGTTCTAAATTGAAATCGCGTTCGCTTGCCAGAGGCCTGACCGTGGAACATTGTTCAGCTGTCGTTTCAAGTTCACTTCTCAACTCTCGAGCCTTGCAAAGTTACTAAAGGAAAAGCGCGCAGCATCTTGGAGCCATTGCTCATGAACCTCACCCTCGCCTCTACGCCTCTGTCAAGTTTCAACTTCATAACGTTTACCTTGGCGCCTTACCGTAGAACTAAATGCTTCAGGTTAGCCAGTTGCAACCGCCAAAACTGCTCAAAAACATGCTTGTGATCAGAAAGCCGTAAATCGCCCTAGAAAAGGTCAAAGACCGATGTAAAACAAGCAAGGCATAGCTAAGACATGCAGGCATGACCACAGTAAAAAGGTTGAAAAGATATTAAAACCGAGCCCAGATATGCACATTTGAACTTGCGTCAAAGATCCAATATGGCGCCTAATTTATGCACACGTCATGCAACATTCAAACTCCGTCATCCAAAAAACGCCCAGATCTCCAACAAGCAAGTTGCGCGTGCATGTCTGTTGCTCGACGTCTGGCGTGAAGGCCGTAATCGATCTTTCTAACTATTTATAAACAACAGCGCATTGAAGCCAGCAATCTTTTAATGGTCAGCGGCAAAAAAGTACCGCCCTCTTATTTATACCGGCGTTGAGGAGAATTTGTTTTTAACGCGCGAACGGACTGGAGAACAGGCCACATTAGCGCGCCACAACATCGCGCGCGCACTTTCTCTCCTCCAACACCATTGGCTTGGCTTTTGTCTTTAAATAAAGGTCAGTTTTACCCAGAGAAAGCCAATTTTCTTATCTGCAATGACTGAAACTATTGCAAAATCCATGAGCACACAGAAAACACGCACTGACGCACGCCTTTCTCCACTAATACAACACGTCCAACACCATTGGCTTGGCTTTTGTCTTTAAATAAAGGTCAGTTTTACCCAGAGAAAGCCAATTTTCTTATCTGCAATGACTGAAACTATTGCAAAATCCATGAGCACACAGAAAACACGCACTGACGCACGCCTTTCTCCCATCAAACAACACGTCCAACACCATTGGCTTGGCTTTTGTCTTTAAATAAAGGTCAGTTTTACCCAGAGAAAGCCAATTTTCTTATCTGCAATGACTGAAACTATTGCAAAATCCATGAGCACACAGAAAACACGCACTGACGCACGCCTTTCTCCCATCAAACAACACGTCCAACACCATTGGCTTGGCTTTTGTCTTTAAATAAAGGTCAGTTTTACCCAGAGAAAGCCAATTTTCTTATCTGCAATGACTGAAACTATTGCAAAATCCATGAGCACACAGAAAACACGCACTGACGCACGCCTTTCTCCCATCAAACAACACGTCCAACACCATTGGCTTGGCTTTTGTCTTTAAATAAAGGTCAGTTTTACCCAGAGAAAGCCAATTTTCTTATCTGCAATGACTGAAACTATTGCAAAATCCATGAGCACACAGAAAACACGCACTGACGCACGCCTTTCTCCCATCAAACAACACGTCCAACACCATTGGCTTGGCTTTTGTCTTTAAATAAAGGTCAGTTTTACCCAGAGAAAGCCAATTTTCTTATCTGCAATGACTTGAAAAAATATATATATATATACATAAAACGAGAGTTGTTCTCAGGCTCTTTGCAATTGTCTAATTCAAGGATGCAAATAAACGGCTATGAACTTCAGTTGTTGGGCTAGCTCAGTGGTAAACAGAGTGAATGGTAACGCAGAGGTTGCAGGTTCGAGTCCCAGGCCAGAGTAAACGATTTCTTTTTTTCGCATTAACTTCGGCAAGAAACTACTTGAAATCTTGTAACTAAAGGTGTAAAGCATTGCACTGGATTGCGTAGTTGTGTGGTAACACCAACGCCTTGTGTTCCCGAGGTCCGAGGTTCAAATCCCAGTGAAGACGGGGGTTTTTTTCATTTGTTTTCCAGGCTGCTAGGCAAGCAAGTTCATTAAGAACGTTAACAAATCGGCTAATTTTCCAGGGTGTTCAGATAGCTCAGTGGATAGAGCAATGTCCCAAATAAATCCAGGTGTTCTAGATGTTCACCTACCCCGCCGTAGGTTCACGTTCATGGTTCATGTTAACTAGAAAAAGGGACCTTGGGGTGGCCCTAGTGGGTTGGTCTATGGTTAATAATTAACTGATGAAATGTTCCTCTCTCCACAGTCGCCCGCTCAAACTGCACAGTACCCTCTACTCAACAATGGAACTCTGGTCATGGATTCGACACCGCACCTTGGTCAGCGCAACATCGACCTTCAACAACAACAACAACAACAACAACAACAACAACTGATGGAATGGTCAACAATGGTCAACAATGGTCAACAATGGTCAATTGGAAACTGTCACTCTACCACATTGGAACGCCTGGAAGTTCGTTTTATTGGAAAATCAAACTCTTGTGCTAACCGAAGATGCGAGAAATTTCCAAAGAAACAGGCCTAATGGTCGCGCTTGCCTTAACGTTCCCAAAATAATTGGTTTCTCCGTTCTCTGTCAAGTTATGGCCGCCCCCGCGTATGCCCAATTCTCGGTGCAGAGGACAAGTTCTAAATTGAAATCGCGTTCGCTTGCCAGAGGCCTGACCGTGGAACATTGTTCAGCTGTCGTTTCAAGTTCACTTCTCAACTCTCGAGCCTTGCAAAGTTACTAAAGGAAAAGCGCGCAGCATCTTGGAGCCATTGCTCATGAACCTCACCCTCGCCTCTACGCCTCTGTCAAGTTTCAACTTCATAACGTTTACCTTGGCGCCTTACCGTAGAACTAAATGCTTCAGGTTAGCCAGTTGCAACCGCCAAAACTGCTCAAAAACATGCTTGTGATCAGAAAGCCGTAAATCGCCCTAGAAAAGGTCAAAGACCGATGTAAAACAAGCAAGGCATAGCTAAGACATGCAGGCATGACCACAGTAAAAAGGTTGAAAAGATATTAAAACCGAGCCCAGATATGCACATTTGAACTTGCGTCAAAGATCCAATATGGCGCCTAATTTATGCACACGTCATGCAACATTCAAACTCCGTCATCCAAAAAACGCCCAGATCTCCAACAAGCAAGTTGCGCGTGCATGTCTGTTGCTCGACGTCTGGCGTGAAGGCCGTAATCGATCTTTCTAACTATTTATAAACAACAGCGCATTGAAGCCAGCAATCTTTTAATGGTCAGCGGCAAAAAAGTACCGCCCTCTTATTTATACCGGCGTTGAGGAGAATTTGTTTTTAACGCGCGAACGGACTGGAGAACAGGCCACATTAGCGCGCCACAACATCGCGCGCGCACTTTCTCTCCTCCAACACCATTGGCTTGGCTTTTGTCTTTAAATAAAGGTCAGTTTTACCCAGAGAAAGCCAATTTTCTTATCTGCAATGACTGAAACTATTGCAAAATCCATGAGCACACAGAAAACACGCACTGACGCACGCCTTTCTCCACTCAAACAACACGTCCAACACCATTGGCTTGGCTTTTGTCTTTAAATAAAGGTCAGTTTTACCCAGAGAAAGCCAATTTTCTTATCTGCAATGACTGAAACTATTGCAAAATCCATGAGCACACAGAAAACACGCACTGACGCACGCCTTTCTCCCATCAAACAACACGTCCAACACCATTGGCTTGGCTTTTGTCTTTAAATAAAGGTCAGTTTTACCCAGAGAAAGCCAATTTTCTTATCTGCAATGACTGAAACTATTGCAAAATCCATGAGCACACAGAAAACACGCACTGACGCACGCCTTTCTCCACTCAAACAACACGTCCAACACCATTGGCTTGGCTTTTGTCTTTAAATAAAGGTCAGTTTTACCCAGAGAAAGCCAATTTTCTTATCTGCAATGACTGAAACTATTGCAAAATCCATGAGCACACAGAAAACACGCACTGACGCACGCCTTTCTCCCATCAAACAACACGTCCAACACCATTGGCTTGGCTTTTGTCTTTAAATAAAGGTCAGTTTTACCCAGAGAAAGCCAATTTTCTTATCTGCAATGACTGAAACTATTGCAAAATCCATGAGCACACAGAAAACACGCACTGACGCACGCCTTTCTCCCATCAAACAACACGTCCAACACCATTGGCTTGGCTTTTGTCTTTAAATAAAGGTCAGTTTTACCCAGAGAAAGCCAATTTTCTTATCTGCAATGACTTGAAAAAATATATATATATACATAAAACGAGAGTTGTTCTCAGGCTCTTTGCAATTGTCTAATTCAAGGATGCAAATAAACGGCTATGAACTTCAGTTGTTGGGCTAGCTCAGTGGTAAACAGAGTGAATGGTAACGCAGAGGTTGCAGGTTCGAGTCCCAGGCCAGAGTAAACGATTTCTTTTTTTCGCATTAACTTCGGCAAGAAACTACTTGAAATCTTGTAACTAAAGGTGTAAAGCATTGCACTGGATTGCGTAGTTGTGTGGTAACACCAACGCCTTGTGTTCCCGAGGTCCGAGGTTCAAATCCCAGTGAAGACGGGGGTTTTTTTCATTTGTTTTCCAGGCTGCTAGGCAAGCAAGTTCATTAAGAACGTTAACAAATCGGCTAATTTTCCAGGGTGTTCAGATAGCTCAGTGGATAGAGCAATGTCCCAAATAAATCCAGGTGTTCTAGATGTTCACCTACCCCGCCGTAGGTTCACGTTCATGGTTCATGTTAACTAGAAAAAGGGACCTTGGGGTGGCCCTAGTGGGTTGGTCTATGGTTAATAATTAACTGATGAAATGTTCCTCTCTCCACAGTCGCCCGCTCAAACTGCACAGTACCCTCTACTCAACAATGGAACTCTGGTCATGGATTCGACACCGCACCTTGGTCAGCGCAACATCGACCTTCAACAACAACAACAACAACAACAACAACAACAACTGATGGAATGGTCAACAATGGTCAACAATGGTCAACAATGGTCAATTGGAAACTGTCACTCTACCACATTGGAACGCCTGGAAGTTCGTTTTATTGGAAAATCAAACTCTTGTGCTAACCGAAGATGCGAGAAATTTCCAAAGAAACAGGCCTAATGGTCGCGCTTGCCTTAACGTTCCCAAAATAATTGGTTTCTCCGTTCTCTGTCAAGTTATGGCCGCCCCCGCGTATGCCCAATTCTCGGTGCAGAGGACAAGTTCTAAATTGAAATCGCGTTCGCTTGCCAGAGGCCTGACCGTGGAACATTGTTCAGCTGTCGTTTCAAGTTCACTTCTCAACTCTCGAGCCTTGCAAAGTTACTAAAGGAAAAGCGCGCAGCATCTTGGAGCCATTGCTCATGAACCTCACCCTCGCCTCTACGCCTCTGTCAAGTTTCAACTTCATAACGTTTACCTTGGCGCCTTACCGTAGAACTAAATGCTTCAGGTTAGCCAGTTGCAACCGCCAAAACTGCTCAAAAACATGCTTGTGATCAGAAAGCCGTAAATCGCCCTAGAAAAGGTCAAAGACCGATGTAAAACAAGCAAGGCATAGCTAAGACATGCAGGCATGACCACAGTAAAAAGGTTGAAAAGATATTAAAACCGAGCCCAGATATGCACATTTGAACTTGCGTCAAAGATCCAATATGGCGCCTAATTTATGCACACGTCATGCAACATTCAAACTCCGTCATCCAAAAAACGCCCAGATCTCCAACAAGCAAGTTGCGCGTGCATGTCTGTTGCTCGACGTCTGGCGTGAAGGCCGTAATCGATCTTTCTAACTATTTATAAACAACAGCGCATTGAAGCCAGCAATCTTTTAATGGTCAGCGGCAAAAAAGTACCGCCCTCTTATTTATACCGGCGTTGAGGAGAATTTGTTTTTAACGCGCGAACGGACTGGAGAACAGGCCACATTAGCGCGCCACAACATCGCGCGCGCACTTTCTCTCCTCCAACACCATTGGCTTGGCTTTTGTCTTTAAATAAAGGTCAGTTTTACCCAGAGAAAGCCAATTTTCTTATCTGCAATGACTGAAACTATTGCAAAATCCATGAGCACACAGAAAACACGCACTGACGCACGCCTTTCTCCCATCAAACAACACGTCCAACACCATTGGCTTGGCTTTTGTCTTTAAATAAAGGTCAGTTTTACCCAGAGAAAGCCAATTTTCTTATCTGCAATGACTGAAACTATTGCAAAATCCATGAGCACACAGAAAACACGCACTGACGCACGCCTTTCTCCCATCAAACAACACGTCCAACACCATTGGCTTGGCTTTTGTCTTTAAATAAAGGTCAGTTTTACCCAGAGAAAGCCAATTTTCTTATCTGCAATGACTGAAACTATTGCAAAATCCATGAGCACACAGAAAACACGCACTGACGCACGCCTTTCTCCCATCAAACAACACGTCCAACACCATTGGCTTGGCTTTTGTCTTTAAATAAAGGTCAGTTTTACCCAGAGAAAGCCAATTTTCTTATCTGCAATGACTGAAACTATTGCAAAATCCATGAGCACACAGAAAACACGCACTGACGCACGCCTTTCTCCCATCAAACAACACGTCCAACACCATTGGCTTGGCTTTTGTCTTTAAATAAAGGTCAGTTTTACCCAGAGAAAGCCAATTTTCTTATCTGCAATGACTGAAACTATTGCAAAATCCATGAGCACACAGAAAACACGCACTGACGCACGCCTTTCTCCCATCAAACAACACGTCCAACACCATTGGCTTGGCTTTTGTCTTTAAATAAAGGTCAGTTTTACCCAGAGAAAGCCAATTTTCTTATCTGCAATGACTTGAAAAAATATATATATATATACATAAAACGAGAGTTGTTCTCAGGCTCTTTGCAATTGTCTAATTCAAGGATGCAAATAAACGGCTATGAACTTCAGTTGTTGGGCTAGCTCAGTGGTAAACAGAGTGAATGGTAACGCAGAGGTTGCAGGTTCGAGTCCCAGGCCAGAGTAAACGATTTCTTTTTTTCGCATTAACTTCGGCAAGAAACTACTTGAAATCTTGTAACTAAAGGTGTAAAGCATTGCACTGGATTGCGTAGTTGTGTGGTAACACCAACGCCTTGTGTTCCCGAGGTCCGAGGTTCAAATCCCAGTGAAGACGGGGGTTTTTTTCATTTGTTTTCCAGGCTGCTAGGCAAGCAAGTTCATTAAGAACGTTAACAAATCGGCTAATTTTCCAGGGTGTTCAGATAGCTCAGTGGATAGAGCAATGTCCCAAATAAATCCAGGTGTTCTAGATGTTCACCTACCCCGCCGTAGGTTCACGTTCATGGTTCATGTTAACTAGAAAAAGGGACCTTGGGGTGGCCCTAGTGGGTTGGTCTATGGTTAATAATTAACTGATGAAATGTTCCTCTCTCCACAGTCGCCCGCTCAAACTGCACAGTACCCTCTACTCAACAATGGAACTCTGGTCATGGATTCGACACCGCACCTTGGTCAGCGCAACATCGACCTTCAACAACAACAACAACAACAACAACAACAACTGATGGAATGGTCAACAATGGTCAACAATGGTCAACAATGGTCAATTGGAAACTGTCACTCTACCACATTGGAACGCCTGGAAGTTCGTTTTATTGGAAAATCAAACTCTTGTGCTAACCGAAGATGCGAGAAATTTCCAAAGAAACAGGCCTAATGGTCGCGCTTGCCTTAACGTTCCCAAAATAATTGGTTTCTCCGTTCTCTGTCAAGTTATGGCCGCCCCCGCGTATGCCCAATTCTCGGTGCAGAGGACAAGTTCTAAATTGAAATCGCGTTCGCTTGCCAGAGGCCTGACCGTGGAACATTGTTCAGCTGTCGTTTCAAGTTCACTTCTCAACTCTCGAGCCTTGCAAAGTTACTAAAGGAAAAGCGCGCAGCATCTTGGAGCCATTGCTCATGAACCTCACCCTCGCCTCTACGCCTCTGTCAAGTTTCAACTTCATAACGTTTACCTTGGCGCCTTACCGTAGAACTAAATGCTTCAGGTTAGCCAGTTGCAACCGCCAAAACTGCTCAAAAACATGCTTGTGATCAGAAAGCCGTAAATCGCCCTAGAAAAGGTCAAAGACCGATGTAAAACAAGCAAGGCATAGCTAAGACATGCAGGCATGACCACAGTAAAAAGGTTGAAAAGATATTAAAACCGAGCCCAGATATGCACATTTGAACTTGCGTCAAAGATCCAATATGGCGCCTAATTTATGCACACGTCATGCAACATTCAAACTCCGTCATCCAAAAAACGCCCAGATCTCCAACAAGCAAGTTGCGCGTGCATGTCTGTTGCTCGACGTCTGGCGTGAAGGCCGTAATCGATCTTTCTAACTATTTATAAACAACAGCGCATTGAAGCCAGCAATCTTTTAATGGTCAGCGGCAAAAAAGTACCGCCCTCTTATTTATACCGGCGTTGAGGAGAATTTGTTTTTAACGCGCGAACGGACTGGAGAACAGGCCACATTAGCGCGCCACAACATCGCGCGCGCACTTTCTCTCCTCCAACACCATTGGCTTGGCTTTTGTCTTTAAATAAAGGTCAGTTTTACCCAGAGAAAGCCAATTTTCTTATCTGCAATGACTGAAACTATTGCAAAATCCATGAGCACACAGAAAACACGCACTGACGCACGCCTTTCTCCACTCAAACAACACGTCCAACACCATTGGCTTGGCTTTTGTCTTTAAATAAAGGTCAGTTTTACCCAGAGAAAGCCAATTTTCTTATCTGCAATGACTGAAACTATTGCAAAATCCATGAGCACACAGAAAACACGCACTGACGCACGCCTTTCTCCACTCAAACAACACGTCCAACACCATTGGCTTGGCTTTTGTCTTTAAATAAAGGTCAGTTTTACCCAGAGAAAGCCAATTTTCTTATCTGCAATGACTGAAACTATTGCAAAATCCATGAGCACACAGAAAACACGCACTGACGCACGCCTTTCTCCCATCAAACAACACGTCCAACACCATTGGCTTGGCTTTTGTCTTTAAATAAAGGTCAGTTTTACCCAGAGAAAGCCAATTTTCTTATCTGCAATGACTTGAAAAAATATATATATATATACATAAAACGAGAGTTGTTCTCAGGCTCTTTGCAATTGTCTAATTCAAGGATGCAAATAAACGGCTATGAACTTCAGTTGTTGGGCTAGCTCAGTGGTAAACAGAGTGAATGGTAACGCAGAGGTTGCAGGTTCGAGTCCCAGGCCAGAGTAAACGATTTCTTTTTTTCGCATTAACTTCGGCAAGAAACTACTTGAAATCTTGTAACTAAAGGTGTAAAGCATTGCACTGGATTGCGTAGTTGTGTGGTAACACCAACGCCTTGTGTTCCCGAGGTCCGAGGTTCAAATCCCAGTGAAGACGGGGGTTTTTTTCATTTGTTTTCCAGGCTGCTAGGCAAGCAAGTTCATTAAGAACGTTAACAAATCGGCTAATTTTCCAGGGTGTTCAGATAGCTCAGTGGATAGAGCAATGTCCCAAATAAATCCAGGTGTTCTAGATGTTCACCTACCCCGCCGTAGGTTCACGTTCATGGTTCATGTTAACTAGAAAAAGGGACCTTGGGGTGGCCCTAGTGGGTTGGTCTATGGTTAATAATTAACTGATGAAATGTTCCTCTCTCCACAGTCGCCCGCTCAAACTGCACAGTACCCTCTACTCAACAATGGAACTCTGGTCATGGATTCGACACCGCACCTTGGTCAGCGCAACATCGACCTTCAACAACAACAACAACAACAACAACAACAACAACTGATGGAATGGTCAACAATGGTCAACAATGGTCAACAATGGTCAATTGGAAACTGTCACTCTACCACATTGGAACGCCTGGAAGTTCGTTTTATTGGAAAATCAAACTCTTGTGCTAACCGAAGATGCGAGAAATTTCCAAAGAAACAGGCCTAATGGTCGCGCTTGCCTTAACGTTCCCAAAATAATTGGTTTCTCCGTTCTCTGTCAAGTTATGGCCGCCCCCGCGTATGCCCAATTCTCGGTGCAGAGGACAAGTTCTAAATTGAAATCGCGTTCGCTTGCCAGAGGCCTGACCGTGGAACATTGTTCAGCTGTCGTTTCAAGTTCACTTCTCAACTCTCGAGCCTTGCAAAGTTACTAAAGGAAAAGCGCGCAGCATCTTGGAGCCATTGCTCATGAACCTCACCCTCGCCTCTACGCCTCTGTCAAGTTTCAACTTCATAACGTTTACCTTGGCGCCTTACCGTAGAACTAAATGCTTCAGGTTAGCCAGTTGCAACCGCCAAAACTGCTCAAAAACATGCTTGTGATCAGAAAGCCGTAAATCGCCCTAGAAAAGGTCAAAGACCGATGTAAAACAAGCAAGGCATAGCTAAGACATGCAGGCATGACCACAGTAAAAAGGTTGAAAAGATATTAAAACCGAGCCCAGATATGCACATTTGAACTTGCGTCAAAGATCCAATATGGCGCCTAATTTATGCACACGTCATGCAACATTCAAACTCCGTCATCCAAAAAACGCCCAGATCTCCAACAAGCAAGTTGCGCGTGCATGTCTGTTGCTCGACGTCTGGCGTGAAGGCCGTAATCGATCTTTCTAACTATTTATAAACAACAGCGCATTGAAGCCAGCAATCTTTTAATGGTCAGCGGCAAAAAAGTACCGCCCTCTTATTTATACCGGCGTTGAGGAGAATTTGTTTTTAACGCGCGAACGGACTGGAGAACAGGCCACATTAGCGCGCCACAACATCGCGCGCGCACTTTCTCTCCTCCAACACCATTGGCTTGGCTTTTGTCTTTAAATAAAGGTCAGTTTTACCCAGAGAAAGCCAATTTTCTTATCTGCAATGACTGAAACTATTGCAAAATCCATGAGCACACAGAAAACACGCACTGACGCACGCCTTTCTCCACTCAAACAACACGTCCAACACCATTGGCTTGGCTTTTGTCTTTAAATAAAGGTCAGTTTTACCCAGAGAAAGCCAATTTTCTTATCTGCAATGACTGAAACTATTGCAAAATCCATGAGCACACAGAAAACACGCACTGACGCACGCCTTTCTCCACTCAAACAACACGTCCAACACCATTGGCTTGGCTTTTGTCTTTAAATAAAGGTCAGTTTTACCCAGAGAAAGCCAATTTTCTTATCTGCAATGACTGAAACTATTGCAAAATCCATGAGCACACAGAAAACACGCACTGACGCACGCCTTTCTCCCATCAAACAACACGTCCAACACCATTGGCTTGGCTTTTGTCTTTAAATAAAGGTCAGTTTTACCCAGAGAAAGCCAATTTTCTTATCTGCAATGACTTGAAAAATATATATATATATACATAAAACGAGAGTTGTTCTCAGGCTCTTTGCAATTGTCTAATTCAAGGATGCAAATAAACGGCTATGAACTTCAGTTGTTGGGCTAGCTCAGTGGTAAACAGAGTGAATGGTAACGCAGAGGTTGCAGGTTCGAGTCCCAGGCCAGAGTAAACGATTTCTTTTTTTCGCATTAACTTCGGCAAGAAACTACTTGAAATCTTGTAACTAAAGGTGTAAAGCATTGCACTGGATTGCGTAGTTGTGTGGTAACACCAACGCCTTGTGTTCCCGAGGTCCGAGGTTCAAATCCCAGTGAAGACGGGGGTTTTTTTCATTTGTTTTCCAGGCTGCTAGGCAAGCAAGTTCATTAAGAACGTTAACAAATCGGCTAATTTTCCAGGGTGTTCAGATAGCTCAGTGGATAGAGCAATGTCCCAAATAAATCCAGGTGTTCTAGATGTTCACCTACCCCGCCGTAGGTTCACGTTCATGGTTCATGTTAACTAGAAAAAGGGACCTTGGGGTGGCCCTAGTGGGTTGGTCTATGGTTAATAATTAACTGATGAAATGTTCCTCTCTCCACAGTCGCCCGCTCAAACTGCACAGTACCCTCTACTCAACAATGGAACTCTGGTCATGGATTCGACACCGCACCTTGGTCAGCGCAACATCGACCTTCAACAACAACAACAACAACAACAACAACAACAACTGATGGAATGGTCAACAATGGTCAACAATGGTCAACAATGGTCAATTGGAAACTGTCACTCTACCACATTGGAACGCCTGGAAGTTCGTTTTATTGGAAAATCAAACTCTTGTGCTAACCGAAGATGCGAGAAATTTCCAAAGAAACAGGCCTAATGGTCGCGCTTGCCTTAACGTTCCCAAAATAATTGGTTTCTCCGTTCTCTGTCAAGTTATGGCCGCCCCCGCGTATGCCCAATTCTCGGTGCAGAGGACAAGTTCTAAATTGAAATCGCGTTCGCTTGCCAGAGGCCTGACCGTGGAACATTGTTCAGCTGTCGTTTCAAGTTCACTTCTCAACTCTCGAGCCTTGCAAAGTTACTAAAGGAAAAGCGCGCAGCATCTTGGAGCCATTGCTCATGAACCTCACCCTCGCCTCTACGCCTCTGTCAAGTTTCAACTTCATAACGTTTACCTTGGCGCCTTACCGTAGAACTAAATGCTTCAGGTTAGCCAGTTGCAACCGCCAAAACTGCTCAAAAACATGCTTGTGATCAGAAAGCCGTAAATCGCCCTAGAAAAGGTCAAAGACCGATGTAAAACAAGCAAGGCATAGCTAAGACATGCAGGCATGACCACAGTAAAAAGGTTGAAAAGATATTAAAACCGAGCCCAGATATGCACATTTGAACTTGCGTCAAAGATCCAATATGGCGCCTAATTTATGCACACGTCATGCAACATTCAAACTCCGTCATCCAAAAAACGCCCAGATCTCCAACAAGCAAGTTGCGCGTGCATGTCTGTTGCTCGACGTCTGGCGTGAAGGCCGTAATCGATCTTTCTAACTATTTATAAACAACAGCGCATTGAAGCCAGCAATCTTTTAATGGTCAGCGGCAAAAAAGTACCGCCCTCTTATTTATACCGGCGTTGAGGAGAATTTGTTTTTAACGCGCGAACGGACTGGAGAACAGGCCACATTAGCGCGCCACAACATCGCGCGCGCACTTTCTCTCCTCCAACACCATTGGCTTGGCTTTTGTCTTTAAATAAAGGTCAGTTTTACCCAGAGAAAGCCAATTTTCTTATCTGCAATGACTGAAACTATTGCAAAATCCATGAGCACACAGAAAACACGCACTGACGCACGCCTTTCTCCACTCAAACAACACGTCCAACACCATTGGCTTGGCTTTTGTCTTTAAATAAAGGTCAGTTTTACCCAGAGAAAGCCAATTTTCTTATCTGCAATGACTGAAACTATTGCAAAATCCATGAGCACACAGAAAACACGCACTGACGCACGCCTTTCTCCCATCAAACAACACGTCCAACACCATTGGCTTGGCTTTTGTCTTTAAATAAAGGTCAGTTTTACCCAGAGAAAGCCAATTTTCTTATCTGCAATGACTGAAACTATTGCAAAATCCATGAGCACACAGAAAACACGCACTGACGCACGCCTTTCTCCACTCAAACAACACGTCCAACACCATTGGCTTGGCTTTTGTCTTTAAATAAAGGTCAGTTTTACCCAGAGAAAGCCAATTTTCTTATCTGCAATGACTGAAACTATTGCAAAATCCATGAGCACACAGAAAACACGCACTGACGCACGCCTTTCTCCCATCAAACAACACGTCCAACACCATTGGCTTGGCTTTTGTCTTTAAATAAAGGTCAGTTTTACCCAGAGAAAGCCAATTTTCTTATCTGCAATGACTGAAACTATTGCAAAATCCATGAGCACACAGAAAACACGCACTGACGCACGCCTTTCTCCCATCAAACAACACGTCCAACACCATTGGCTTGGCTTTTGTCT
Source organism: Montipora foliosa (assembly GCF_036669935.1). Classification (NCBI taxonomy): domain Eukaryota; kingdom Metazoa; phylum Cnidaria; class Anthozoa; order Scleractinia; family Acroporidae; genus Montipora; species Montipora foliosa. Next base: position 21,998,629 of record NC_090879.1, read on the forward strand.
TTAAATAAAGGTCAGTTTTACCCAGAGAAAGCCAATGTTCTTATCTGCAATGACTTGAAAAAATATATATATATATACATAAAACGAGAGTTGTTCTCAGGCTCTTTGCAATTGTCTAATTCAAGGATGCAAATAAACGGCTATGAACTTCAGTTGTTGGGCTAGCTCAGTGGTAAACAGAGTGAATGGTAACGCAGAGGTTGCAGGTTCGAGTCCCAGGCCAGAGTAAACGATTTCTTTTTTTCGCATTAACTTCGGCAAGAAACTACTTGAAATCTTGTAACTAAAGGTGTAAAGCATTGCACTGGATTGCGTAGTTGTGTGGTAACACCAACGCCTTGTGTTCCCGAGGTCCGAGGTTCAAATCCCAGTGAAGACGGGGGTTTTTTCATTTGTTTTCCAGGCTGCTAGGCAAGCAAGTTCATTAAGAACGTTAACAAATCGGCTAATTTTCCAGGGTGTTCAGATAGCTCAGTGGATAGAGCAATGTCCCAAATAAATCCAGGTGTTCTAGATGTTCACCTACCCCGCCGTAGGTTCACGTTCATGGTTCATGTTAACTAGAAAAAGGGACCTTGGGGTGGCCCTAGTGGGTTGGTCTATGGTTAATAATTAACTGATGAAATGTTCCTCTCTCCACAGTCGCCCGCTCAAACTGCACAGTACCCTCTACTCAACAATGGAACTCTGGTCATGGATTCGACACCGCACCTTGGTCAGCGCAACATCGACCTTCAACAACAACAACAACAACAACAACAACAACAACTGATGGAATGGTCAACAATGGTCAACAATGGTCAATTGGAAACTGTCACTCTACCACATTGGAACGCCTGGAAGTTCGTTTTATTGGAAAATCAAACTCTTGTGCTAACCGAAGATGCGAGAAATTTCCAAAGAAACAGGCCTAATGGTCGCGCTTGCCTTAACGTTCCCAAAATAATTGGTTTCTCCGTTCTCTGTCAAGTTATGGCCGCCCCCGCGTATGCCCAATTCTCGGTGCAGAGGACAAGTTCTAAATTGAAATCGCGTTCGCTTGCCAGAGGCCTGACCGTGGAACATTGTTCAGCTGTCGTTTCAAGTTCACTTCTCAACTCTCGAGCCTTGCAAAGTTACTAAAGGAAAAGCGCGCAGCATCTTGGAGCCATTGCTCATGAACCTCACCCTCGCCTCTACGCCTCTGTCAAGTTTCAACTTCATAACGTTTACCTTGGCGCCTTACCGTAGAACTAAATGCTTCAGGTTAGCCAGTTGCAACCGCCAAAACTGCTCAAAAACATGCTTGTGATCAGAAAGCCGTAAATCGCCCTAGAAAAGGTCAAAGACCGATGTAAAACAAGCAAGGCATAGCTAAGACATGCAGGCATGACCACAGTAAAAAGGTTGAAAAGATATTAAAACCGAGCCCAGATATGCACATTTGAACTTGCGTCAAAGATCCAATATGGCGCCTAATTTATGCACACGTCATGCAACATTCAAACTCCGTCATCCAAAAAACGCCCAGATCTCCAACAAGCAAGTTGCGCGTGCATGTCTGTTGCTCGACGTCTGGCGTGAAGGCCGTAATCGATCTTTCTAACTATTTATAAACAACAGCGCATTGAAGCCAGCAATCTTTTAATGGTCAGCGGCAAAAAAGTACCGCCCTCTTATTTATACCGGCGTTGAGGAGAATTTGTTTTTAACGCGCGAACGGACTGGAGAACAGGCCACATTAGCGCGCCACAACATCGCGCGCGCACTTTCTCTCCTCCAACACCATTGGCTTGGCTTTTGTCTTTAAATAAAGGTCAGTTTTACCCAGAGAAAGCCAATTTTCTTATCTGCAATGACTGAAACTATTGCAAAATCCATGAGCACACAGAAAACACGCACTGACGCACGCCTTTCTCCCATCAAACAACACGTCCAACACCATTGGCTTGGCTTTTGTCTTTAAATAAAGGTCAGTTTTACCCAGAGAAAGCCAATTTTCTTATCTGCAATGACTGAAACTATTGCAAAATCCATGAGCACACAGAAAACACGCACTGACGCACGCCTTTCTCCCATCAAACAACACGTCCAACACCATTGGCTTGGCTTTTGTCTTTAAATAAAGGTCAGTTTTACCCAGAGAAAGCCAATTTTCTTATCTGCAATGACTGAAACTATTGCAAAATCCATGAGCACACAGAAAACACGCACTGACGCACGCCTTTCTCCCATCAAACAACACGTCCAACACCATTGGCTTGGCTTTTGTCTTTAAATAAAGGTCAGTTTTACCCAGAGAAAGCCAATTTTCTTATCTGCAATGACTGAAACTATTGCAAAATCCATGAGCACACAGAAACACGCACTGACGCACGCCTTTCTCCCATCAAACAACACGTCCAACACCATTGGCTTGGCTTTTGTCTTTAAATAAAGGTCAGTTTTACCCAGAGAAAGCCAATTTTCTTATCTGCAATGACTGAAACTATTGCAAAATCCATGAGCACACAGAAAACACGCACTGACGCACGCCTTTCTCCCATCAAACAACACGTCCAACACCATTGGCTTGGCTTTTGTCTTTAAATAAAGGTCAGTTTTACCCAGAGAAAGCCAATTTTCTTATCTGCAATGACTTGAAAAAATATATATATATACATAAAACGAGAGTTGTTCTCAGGCTCTTTGCAATTGTCTAATTCAAGGATGCAAATAAACGGCTATGAACTTCAGTTGTTGGGCTAGCTCAGTGGTAAACAGAGTGAATGGTAACGCAGAGGTTGCAGGTTCGAGTCCCAGGCCAGAGTAAACGATTTCTTTTTTTCGCATTAACTTCGGCAAGAAACTACTTGAAATCTTGTAACTAAAGGTGTAAAGCATTGCACTGGATTGCGTAGTTGTGTGGTAACACCAACGCCTTGTGTTCCCGAGGTCCGAGGTTCAAATCCCAGTGAAGACGGGGTTTTTTTCATTTGTTTTCCAGGCTGCTAGGCAAGCAAGTTCATTAAGAACGTTAACAAATCGGCTAATTTTCCAGGGTGTTCAGATAGCTCAGTGGATAGAGCAATGTCCCAAATAAATCCAGGTGTTCTAGATGTTCACCTACCCCGCCGTAGGTTCACGTTCATGGTTCATGTTAACTAGAAAAAGGGACCTTGGGGTGGCCCTAGTGGGTTGGTCTATGGTTAATAATTAACTGATGAAATGTTCCTCTCTCCACAGTCGCCCGCTCAAACTGCACAGTACCCTCTACTCAACAATGGAACTCTGGTCATGGATTCGACACCGCACCTTGGTCAGCGCAACATCGACCTTCAACAACAACAACAACAACAACAACAACAACAACTGATGGAATGGTCAACAATGGTCAACAATGGTCAACAATGGTCAATTGGAAACTGTCACTCTACCACATTGGAACGCCTGGAAGTTCGTTTTATTGGAAAATCAAACTCTTGTGCTAACCGAAGATGCGAGAAATTTCCAAAGAAACAGGCCTAATGGTCGCGCTTGCCTTAACGTTCCCAAAATAATTGGTTTCTCCGTTCTCTGTCAAGTTATGGCCGCCCCCGCGTATGCCCAATTCTCGGTGCAGAGGACAAGTTCTAAATTGAAATCGCGTTCGCTTGCCAGAGGCCTGACCGTGGAACATTGTTCAGCTGTCGTTTCAAGTTCACTTCTCAACTCTCGAGCCTTGCAAAGTTACTAAAGGAAAAGCGCGCAGCATCTTGGAGCCATTGCTCATGAACCTCACCCTCGCCTCTACGCCTCTGTCAAGTTTCAACTTCATAACGTTTACCTTGGCGCCTTACCGTAGAACTAAATGCTTCAGGTTAGCCAGTTGCAACCGCCAAAACTGCTCAAAAACATGCTTGTGATCAGAAAGCCGTAAATCGCCCTAGAAAAGGTCAAAGACCGATGTAAAACAAGCAAGGCATAGCTAAGACATGCAGGCATGACCACAGTAAAAAGGTTGAAAAGATATTAAAACCGAGCCCAGATATGCACATTTGAACTTGCGTCAAAGATCCAATATGGCGCCTAATTTATGCACACGTCATGCAACATTCAAACTCCGTCATCCAAAAAACGCCCAGATCTCCAACAAGCAAGTTGCGCGTGCATGTCTGTTGCTCGACGTCTGGCGTGAAGGCCGTAATCGATCTTTCTAACTATTTATAAACAACAGCGCATTGAAGCCAGCAATCTTTTAATGGTCAGCGGCAAAAAAGTACCGCCCTCTTATTTATACCGGCGTTGAGGAGAATTTGTTTTTTAACGCGCGAACGGACTGGAGAACAGGCCACATTAGCGCGCCACAACATCGCGCGCGCACTTTCTCTCCTCCAACACCATTGGCTTGGCTTTTGTCTTTAAATAAAGGTCAGTTTTACCCAGAGAAAGCCAATTTTCTTATCTGCAATGACTGAAACTATTGCAAAATCAATGAGCACACAGAAAACACGCACTGACGCACGCCTTTCTCCACTCAAACAACACGTCCAACACCATTGGCTTGGCTTTTGTCTTTAAATAAAGGTCAGTTTTACCCAGAGAAAGCCAATTTTCTTATCTGCAATGACTGAAACTATTGCAAAATCCATGAGCACACAGAAAACACGCACTGACGCACGCCTTTCTCCACTCAAACAACACGTCCAACACCATTGGCTTGGCTTTTGTCTTTAAATAAAGGTCAGTTTTACCCAGAGAAAGCCAATTTTCTTATCTGCAATGACTGAAACTATTGCAAAATCCATGAGCACACAGAAAACACGCACTGACGCACGCCTTTCTCCCATCAAACAACACGTCCAACACCATTGGCTTGGCTTTTGTCTTTAAATAAAGGTCAGTTTTACCCAGAGAAAGCCAATTTTCTTATCTGCAATGACTTGAAAAAATATATATATATACATAAAACGAGAGTTGTTCTCAGGCTCTTTGCAATTGTCTAATTCAAGGATGCAAATAAACGGCTATGAACTTCAGTTGTTGGGCTAGCTCAGTGGTAAACAGAGTGAATGGTAACGCAGAGGTTGCAGGTTCGAGTCCCAGGCCAGAGTAAACGATTTCTTTTTTTCGCATTAACTTCGGCAAGAAACTACTTGAAATCTTGTAACTAAAGGTGTAAAGCATTGCACTGGATTGCGTAGTTGTGTGGTAACACCAACGCCTTGTGTTCCCGAGGTCCGAGGTTCAAATCCCAGTGAAGACGGGGGTTTTTTCATTTGTTTTCCAGGCTGCTAGGCAAGCAAGTTCATTAAGAACGTTAACAAATCGGCTAATTTTCCAGGGTGTTCAGATAGCTCAGTGGATAGAGCAATGTCCCAAATAAATCCAGGTGTTCTAGATGTTCACCTACCCCGCCGTAGGTTCACGTTCATGGTTCATGTTAACTAGAAAAAGGGACCTTGGGGTGGCCCTAGTGGGTTGGTCTATGGTTAATAATTAACTGATGAAATGTTCCTCTCTCCACAGTCGCCCGCTCAAACTGCACAGTACCCTCTACTCAACAATGGAACTCTGGTCATGGATTCGACACCGCACCTTGGTCAGCGCAACATCGACCTTCAACAACAACAACAACAACAACAACAACAACAACAACTGATGGAATGGTCAACAATGGTCAACAATGGTCAACAATGGTCAATTGGAAACTGTCACTCTACCACATTGGAACGCCTGGAAGTTCGTTTTATTGGAAAATCAAACTCTTGTGCTAACCGAAGATGCGAGAAATTTCCAAAGAAACAGGCCTAATGGTCGCGCTTGCCTTAACGTTCCCAAAATAATTGGTTTCTCCGTTCTCTGTCAAGTTATGGCCGCCCCCGCGTATGCCCAATTCTCGGTGCAGAGGACAAGTTCTAAATTGAAATCGCGTTCGCTTGCCAGAGGCCTGACCGTGGAACATTGTTCAGCTGTCGTTTCAAGTTCACTTCTCAACTCTCGAGCCTTGCAAAGTTACTAAAGGAAAAGCGCGCAGCATCTTGGAGCCATTGCTCATGAACCTCACCCTCGCCTCTACGCCTCTGTCAAGTTTCAACTTCATAACGTTTACCTTGGCGCCTTACCGTAGAACTAAATGCTTCAGGTTAGCCAGTTGCAACCGCCAAAACTGCTCAAAAACATGCTTGTGATCAGAAAGCCGTAAATCGCCCTAGAAAAGGTCAAAGACCGATGTAAAACAAGCAAGGCATAGCTAAGACATGCAGGCATGACCACAGTAAAAAGGTTGAAAAGATATTAAAACCGAGCCCAGATATGCACATTTGAACTTGCGTCAAAGATCCAATATGGCGCCTAATTTATGCACACGTCATGCAACATTCAAACTCCGTCATCCAAAAAACGCCCAGATCTCCAACAAGCAAGTTGCGCGTGCATGTCTGTTGCTCGACGTCTGGCGTGAAGGCCGTAATCGATCTTTCTAACTATTTATAAACAACAGCGCATTGAAGCCAGCAATCTTTTAATGGTCAGCGGCAAAAAAGTACCGCCCTCTTATTTATACCGGCGTTGAGGAGAATTTGTTTTTAACGCGCGAACGGACTGGAGAACAGGCCACATTAGCGCGCCACAACATCGCGCGCGCACTTTCTCTCCTCCAACACCATTGGCTTGGCTTTTGTCTTTAAATAAAGGTCAGTTTTACCCAGAGAAAGCCAATTTTCTTATCTGCAATGACTGAAACTATTGCAAAATCCATGAGCACACAGAAAACACGCACTGACGCACGCCTTTCTCCACTCAAACAACACGTCCAACACCATTGGCTTGGCTTTTGTCTTTAAATAAAGGTCAGTTTTACCCAGAGAAAGCCAATTTTCTTATCTGCAATGACTGAAACTATTGCAAAATCCATGAGCACACAGAAAACACGCACTGACGCACGCCTTTCTCCCATCAAACAACACGTCCAACACCATTGGCTTGGCTTTTGTCTTTAAATAAAGGTCAGTTTTACCCAGAGAAAGCCAATTTTCTTATCTGCAATGACTGAAACTATTGCAAAATCCATGAGCACACAGAAAACACGCACTGACGCACGCCTTTCTCCACAACACGTCCAACACCATTGGCTTGGCTTTTGTCTTTAAATAAAGGTCAGTTTTACCCAGAGAAAGCCAATTTTCTTATCTGCAATGACTGAAACTATTGCAAAATCCATGAGCACACAGAAAACACGCACTGACGCACGCCTTTCTCCCATCAAACAACACGTCCAACACCATTGGCTTGGCTTTTGTCTTTAAATAAAGGTCAGTTTTACCCAGAGAAAGCCAATTTTCTTATCTGCAATGACTGAAACTATTGCAAAATCCATGAGCACACAGAAAACACGCACTGACGCACGCCTTTCTCCCATCAAACAACACGTCCAACACCATTGGCTTGGCTTTTGTCTTTAAATAAAGGTCAGTTTTACCCAGAGAAAGCCAATTTTCTTATCTGCAATGACTTGAAAAAATATATATATACATAAAACGAGAGTTGTTCTCAGGCTCTTTGCAATTGTCTAATTCAAGGATGCAAATAAACGGCTATGAACTTCAGTTGTTGGGCTAGCTCAGTGGTAAACAGAGTGAATGGTAACGCAGAGGTTGCAGGTTCGAGTCCCAGGCCAGAGTAAACGATTTCTTTTTTTCGCATTAACTTCGGCAAGAAACTACTTGAAATCTTGTAACTAAAGGTGTAAAGCATTGCACTGGATTGCGTAGTTGTGTGGTAACACCAACGCCTTGTGTTCCCGAGGTCCGAGGTTCAAATCCCAGTGAAGACGGGGGTTTTTTTCATTTGTTTTCCAGGCTGCTAGGCAAGCAAGTTCATTAAGAACGTTAACAAATCGGCTAATTTTCCAGGGTGTTCAGATAGCTCAGTGGATAGAGCAATGTCCCAAATAAATCCAGGTGTTCTAGATGTTCACCTACCCCGCCGTAGGTTCACGTTCATGGTTCATGTTAACTAGAAAAAGGGACCTTGGGGTGGCCCTAGTGGGTTGGTCTATGGTTAATAATTAACTGATGAAATGTTCCTCTCCACAGTCGCCCGCTCAAACTGCACAGTACCCTCTACTCAACAATGGAACTCTGGTCATGGATTCGACACCGCACCTTGGTCAGCGCAACATCGACCTTCAACAACAACAACAACAACAACAACAACAACAACTGATGGAATGGTCAACAATGGTCAACAATGGTCAACAATGGTCAATTGGAAACTGTCACTCTACCACATTGGAACGCCTGGAAGTTCGTTTTATTGGAAAATCAAACTCTTGTGCTAACCGAAGATGCGAGAAATTTCCAAAGAAACAGGCCTAATGGTCGCGCTTGCCTTAACGTTCCCAAAATAATTGGTTTCTCCGTTCTCTGTCAAGTTATGGCCGCCCCCGCGTATGCCCAATTCTCGGTGCAGAGGACAAGTTCTAAATTGAAATCGCGTTCGCTTGCCAGAGGCCTGACCGTGGAACATTGTTCAGCTGTCGTTTCAAGTTCACTTCTCAACTCTCGAGCCTTGCAAAGTTACTAAAGGAAAAGCGCGCAGCATCTTGGAGCCATTGCTCATGAACCTCACCCTCGCCTCTACGCCTCTGTCAAGTTTCAACTTCATAACGTTTACCTTGGCGCCTTACCGTAGAACTAAATGCTTCAGGTTAGCCAGTTGCAACCGCCAAAACTGCTCAAAAACATGCTTGTGATCAGAAAGCCGTAAATCGCCCTAGAAAAGGTCAAAGACCGATGTAAAACAAGCAAGGCATAGCTAAGACATGCAGGCATGACCACAGTAAAAAGGTTGAAAAGATATTAAAACCGAGCCCAGATATGCACATTTGAACTTGCGTCAAAGATCCAATATGGCGCCTAATTTATGCACACGTCATGCAACATTCAAACTCCGTCATCCAAAAAACGCCCAGATCTCCAACAAGCAAGTTGCGCGTGCATGTCTGTTGCTCGACGTCTGGCGTGAAGGCCGTAATCGATCTTTCTAACTATTTATAAACAACAGCGCATTGAAGCCAGCAATCTTTTAATGGTCAGCGGCAAAAAAGTACCGCCCTCTTATTTATACCGGCGTTGAGGAGAATTTGTTTTAACGCGCGAACGGACTGGAGAACAGGCCACATTAGCGCGCCACAACATCGCGCGCGCACTTTCTCTCCTCCAACACCATTGGCTTGGCTTTTGTCTTTAAATAAAGGTCAGTTTTACCCAGAGAAAGCCAATTTTCTTATCTGCAATGACTGAAACTATTGCAAAATCCATGAGCACACAGAAAACACGCACTGACGCACGCCTTTCTCCACTCAAACAACACGTCCAACACCATTGGCTTGGCTTTTGTCTTTAAATAAAGGTCAGTTTTACCCAGAGAAAGCCAATTTTCTTATCTGCAATGACTGAAACTATTGCAAAATCCATGAGCACACAGAAAACACGCACTGACGCACGCCTTTCTCCCATCAAACAACACGTCCAACACCATTGGCTTGGCTTTTGTCTTTAAATAAAGGTCAGTTTTACCCAGAGAAAGCCAATTTTCTTATCTGCAATGACTGAAACTATTGCAAAATCCATGAGCACACAGAAAACACGCACTGACGCACGCCTTTCTCCACTCAAACAACACGTCCAACACCATTGGCTTGGCTTTTGTCTTTAAATAAAGGTCAGTTTTACCCAGAGAAAGCCAATTTTCTTATCTGCAATGACTGAAACTATTGCAAAATCCATGAGCACACAGAAAACACGCACTGACGCACGCCTTTCTCCCATCAAACAACACGTCCAACACCATTGGCTTGGCTTTTGTCTTTAAATAAAGGTCAGTTTTACCCAGAGAAAGCCAATTTTCTTATCTGCAATGACTGAAACTATTGCAAAATCCATGAGCACACAGAAAACACGCACTGACGCACGCCTTTCTCCCATCAAACAACACGTCCAACACCATTGGCTTGGCTTTTGTCTTTAAATAAAGGTCAGTTTTACCCAGAGAAAGCCAATTTTCTTATCTGCAATGACTTGAAAAAATATATATATATATACATAAAACGAGAGTTGTTCTCAGGCTCTTTGCAATTGTCTAATTCAAGGATGCAAATAAACGGCTATGAACTTCAGTTGTTGGGCTAGCTCAGTGGTAAACAGAGTGAATGGTAACGCAGAGGTTGCAGGTTCGAGTCCCAGGCCAGAGTAAACGATTTCTTTTTTTCGCATTAACTTCGGCAAGAAACTACTTGAAATCTTGTAACTAAAGGTGTAAAGCATTGCACTGGATTGCGTAGTTGTGTGGTAACACCAACGCCTTGTGTTCCCGAGGTCCGAGGTTCAAATCCCAGTGAAGACGGGGGTTTTTTTCATTTGTTTTCCAGGCTGCTAGGCAAGCAAGTTCATTAAGAACGTTAACAAATCGGCTAATTTTCCAGGGTGTTCAGATAGCTCAGTGGATAGAGCAATGTCCCAAATAAATCCAGGTGTTCTAGATGTTCACCTACCCCGCCGTAGGTTCACGTTCATGGTTCATGTTAACTAGAAAAAGGGACCTTGGGGTGGCCCTAGTGGGTTGGTCTATGGTTAATAATTAACTGATGAAATGTTCCTCTCTCCACAGTCGCCCGCTCAAACTGCACAGTACCCTCTACTCAACAATGGAACTCTGGTCATGGATTCGACACCGCACCTTGGTCAGCGCAACATCGACCTTCAACAACAACAACAACAACAACAACAACAACTGATGGAATGGTCAACAATGGTCAACAATGGTCAACAATGGTCAATTGGAAACTGTCACTCTACCACATTGGAACGCCTGGAAGTTCGTTTTATTGGAAAATCAAACTCTTGTGCTAACCGAAGATGCGAGAAATTTCCAAAGAAACAGGCCTAATGGTCGCGCTTGCCTTAACGTTCCCAAAATAATTGGTTTCTCCGTTCTCTGTCAAGTTATGGCCGCCCCCGCGTATGCCCAATTCTCGGTGCAGAGGACAAGTTCTAAATTGAAATCGCGTTCGCTTGCCAGAGGCCTGACCGTGGAACATTGTTCAGCTGTCGTTTCAAGTTCACTTCTCAACTCTCGAGCCTTGCAAAGTTACTAAAGGAAAAGCGCGCAGCATCTTGGAGCCATTGCTCATGAACCTCACCCTCGCCTCTACGCCTCTGTCAAGTTTCAACTTCATAACGTTTACCTTGGCGCCTTACCGTAGAACTAAATGCTTCAGGTTAGCCAGTTGCAACCGCCAAAACTGCTCAAAAACATGCTTGTGATCAGAAAGCCGTAAATCGCCCTAGAAAAGGTCAAAGACCGATGTAAAACAAGCAAGGCATAGCTAAGACATGCAGGCATGACCACAGTAAAAAGGTTGAAAAGATATTAAAACCGAGCCCAGATATGCACATTTGAACTTGCGTCAAAGATCCAATATGGCGCCTAATTTATGCACACGTCATGCAACATTCAAACTCCGTCATCCAAAAAACGCCCAGATCTCCAACAAGCAAGTTGCGCGTGCATGTCTGTTGCTCGACGTCTGGCGTGAAGGCCGTAATCGATCTTTCTAACTATTTATAAACAACAGCGCATTGAAGCCAGCAATCTTTTAATGGTCAGCGGCAAAAAAGTACCGCCCTCTTATTTATACCGGCGTTGAGGAGAATTTGTTTTTAACGCGCGAACGGACTGGAGAACAGGCCACATTAGCGCGCCACAACATCGCGCGCGCACTTTCTCTCCTCCAACACCATTGGCTTGGCTTTTGTCTTTAAATAAAGGTCAGTGATGCCCAGAGAAAGCCAATTTTCTTATCTGCAATGACTGAAACTATTGCAAAATCCATGAGCACACAGAAAACACGCACTGTCGCACGCCTTTCTCCCCACAAACAACACGTCCAACACCATTGGCTTGGCTTTTGTCTTTAAATAAAGGTCAGTTTACCCAGAGAAAGCCAATTTTCTTATCTGCAATGACTGAAACTATTGCAAAATCCATGAGCACACAGAAAACACGCACTGACGCACGCCTTTCTCCCATCAAACAACACGTCCAACACCATTGGCTTGGCTTTTGTCTTTAAATAAAGGTCAGTTTTACCCAGAGAAAGCCAATTTTCTTATCTGCAATGACTGAAACTATTGCAAAATCCATGAGCACACAGAAAACACGCACTGACGCACGCCTTTCTCCCATCAAACAACACGTCCAACACCATTGGCTTGGCTTTTGTCTTTAAATAAAGGTCAGTTTTACCCAGAGAAAGCCAATTTTCTTATCTGCAATGACTGAAACTATTGCAAAATCCATGAGCACACAGAAAACACGCACTGACGCACGCCTTTCTCCCATCAAACAACACGTCCAACACCATTGGCTTGGCTTTTGTCTTTAAATAAAGGTCAGTTTTACCCAGAGAAAGCCAATTTTCTTATCTGCAATGACTGAAACTATTGCAAAATCCATGAGCACACAGAAAACACGCACTGACGCACGCCTTTCTCCCATCAAACAACACGTCCAACACCATTGGCTTGGCTTTTGTCTTTAAATAAAGGTCAGTTTTACCCAGAGAAAGCCAATTTTTCTTATCTGCAATGACTTGAAAAAATATATATATAATACATAAAACGAGAGTTGTTCTCAGGCTCTTGCAATTGTCTAATTCAAGGATGCAAATAAACGGCTATGAACTTCAGTTGTTGGGCTAGCTCAGTGGTAAACAGAGGTGAATGGTAACGCAGAGGTTGCAGGTTCGAGTCCCAGGCCAGAGTAAACGATTCTTTTTTTTCGCATTAACTTCGGCAAGAAACTACTTGAAATCTTGTAACTAAAGGTGTAAAGCATTGCACTGGATTGCGTAGTTGTGTGGTAACACCAACGCCTTGTGTTCCCGAGGTCCGAGGTTCAAATCCCAGTGAAGACGGGGGTTTTTTTCATTTGTTTTCCAGGCTGCTAGGCAAGCAAGTTCATTAAGAACGTTAACAAATCGGCTAATTTCCAGGGTGTTCAGATAGCTCAGTGGATAGAGCAATGTCCCAAATAAATCCAGGTGTTCTAGATGTTCACCTACCCCGCCGTAGGTTCACGTTCATGGTTCATGTTAACTAGAAAAAGGGACCTTGGGGTGGCCCTAGTGGGTTGGTCTATGGTTAATAATTAACTGATGAAATGTTCCTCTCTCCACAGTCGCCCGCTCAAACTGCACAGTACCCTCTACTCAACAATGGAACTCTGGTCATGGATTCGACACCGCACCTTGGTCAGCGCAACATCGACCTTCAACAACAACAA
>NC_090879.1:22012012-22029198 GCF_036669935.1 Montipora foliosa
AATATGTTAAAATGAGTCAGTGATTCTAAAAAAGATAAACGCGTTTTAAAAAACTTAAACTGGTTTTGAAAACAAATGACCGTTTCAAACCAGGACGAAATTAAACCACAAAGGTTCAGGTGAATCATTCCTGCCAAAGGTTAACTTTCCCTTTGGTTGTTTTATTAATCCTATGTTCCTGTCAACTCCGCGTTAACTTACAAAGATTTTCCAAAGAAGGATAAAAATTTAAAACAATTAAGCGCTAGATTGAACGTTTTTTTTCTTCAGCTAGGATGCGATTGACATGTTCCCAGCTTTAACCAAAACCATTGCAATTTTTCTCAAATTGATTGTTGCAATTACTGCTATATTTTTCACTATTTCTTGTGTAGGGTTGACATCGGACAGTAAAATTGGACATTTAGGCTGAAGTCGGATACTGAAATCGGACAGTTACATCAGCCAATCCTATAAGTTCACTCAGCTTAATCCACCCCCCACAGAATTATCACAATAACCACAGCAAACCCTACCTACCCTACCAAACTGGGGACTTTCCAAAATGGACAAATTTGTAACATCAGACAGTGAAACAGGAATCCATTAATTTTGTTTTCTCGGAAATTGTAATAATTGTGATTAATTGGTGACATGACTTCATGTCGTTCCAATTTGGTCTCTACTCATACTTGTTTTAACACGATTGGCTTCCCGCTACGCGGTCTTCCGATTTTGGTATTAATCAACTCGTATGATTACAGACCCAATTGGACTCACTCCGTCCTATTTACCAGTTCTGAATTGTAACTATTAAAGATTGTCGAATTTGATTGGTTATCAACAGTCCTGATTTCCGCATTAATAGGAAAGTTTGTACCTGGCCATTGTAACGCGTCATCAAGCTTGTGCTAGTTGTACTTGAGCTATTATTTTCTAATAGCTGGTACGATGATATTTGATAATAGGACTTCGTGGTGCACCGTGGCCGTTTTTATAACTAAGACGTGAATGCGTCTGGCGACTTGGGAATTTCATGTAAACTTATATTTGAGTTTCGTCGTTTTAATTCGCTCCCGTCTAAAGGACGAGCAAGAATACATTATACGTCTGGACGAACTAAATCGTTTAGGTGCGTCTTTGAAGACGAACTAAACGAGTTAACGAAGGACTAAAAGCATCAATCAAGTAAATTGCCCAGAGTCGCCACATACGGCCAAAAACGAAAAAGAAAAAACCGCCAATGAGGAGTAATTGTACTCGAAATTTCAAAGACGCCGATCGCTATTACCACGCTATTAGCGTACATACATCAGTATTATATGGACGCTTCAGGTAATTCCCTTGAAATGTGCTACTATCAAACGTCAAGTGAAGGCTATGAACTTCTCAGTTATGAAGCCAATTTTTACAATTGCGTAGAGAAGCCTGAAAAAATTCAGGCCTTCAACGGGTGTGAACCCAGTGACCTCGCGATTCCGGTGCGACGCTCTAACCAACTGAGCGATAAGCCACTGGACGGTTGGGAGCTGGTCATTTGTTGGTTCTAATGATCCCGTGAGGAATGAATCAATGATGAAATGTAGATGAATGAATCATAAATGAACTGCGGATATGAAATCAAGTAAAGCTATTGATCTTCGATGGTCACGGTTCAAACCCCCTTGAAGTCCTGAATTTTCAGGCTTCTCTACGCAATTGTAAAATTGCGTGCATAACTGCGAAAATCATAGCTTCACTTGATTTCATATCCGCAGTTCATATATGCTTCATTTCATATCCCATTTCACCGTATAAAAAAAAGCAATAAACAATGAGGTCACCGTGCTTGTTTACGCGTAAGACAGGCTCTTAAAATACGTTTAGTGTGATTGTGTGTACTGGTTGAGGGGTCTCTTGGTGTGGAAAAATTTCGAGGATCACCTGGGCATTCTGAGAAGACGTTAAGTCTTGGTTACTTCAAAGACACAAAATTTTATTTTGAAAATAAAGCTTCGTTTATGTGCGACAGGGAGGGGGCGGGGGGTAAGCAGTATTTCTTCATTTACACCCTTTTGGATTGCCTTGTGGGAAATAGTGCACGCTTTTGGTACAGTTGCGTGGTTAGCTTGAAGTCCTCGCCTTGGCCAAATACATTCAGTACGTAACTCTTTTCCACAAAAAATCATGTTCTACTATCAAACTGTTTTCTTCCTTCAAATATGTGCTTTATTAGACTGTTCTTAGCAATACCGTAAATAAGAAAGCGGGGTCACCTGGCTCTTTTGATAGAAAATTGGCATTTAGTTCGCTATCCTGCTTAGTTTGAGGGAAATTTCTTACGTTTTAGACTAGTTTTGTACGGGACACGTGCTCAGGTGCGCGAGCTAATGACTCGAAATCGTGCGCAGTAGGGATGCGCAATGCCATACTAAGGAATTACCATAATAAAGTTTCCAATGGATAATGAGTGACCTCAATAACTTTCGAACCAATCCCTAATCTTGCATTTGTATCAAAAGTTATTGCAAGAATTGTTGCTGCTAAGTTCCCCTCGTTATTTGGCGTCAAATAATCGCTAATCCAAAGCTACAAAGGCGGCCTATCACCAGTCCCCATAGCACGGAAGCCCCCTCTTTACGGGGACATAATTATATTCTCAAAGCCATCGACAACAAAAACGAAGTTCATTAATTTTTTCACATCCTAAGTACTACAAATATGCCTTGCAGTTATTTTTTAATTTCTTCATTCGCCAATGATGGCTTGAAGTCGTCGCCAACCGTCATGTGACTTTGGCTTACGTTAATTTTCCTGCTTAATTTGGTTTTTCGAAGTCGTTTTTTCATAACGTTCTAGTTTTGTATAATACCTTCTGCGGCATTGACACCATCGACTTTGACATTCTTCATTACAAGACTACAAAGTCAGTATTAGTTTTACTGGCATAGTACTTTAGTGTTGTGAGTCATACAGCCGAGATCGCTTTCAGAAGGTAGTGATTAAATGCACGGAGTCCACGGGCCCCAACCCACTCACTGCCCGGCATCCCACAGGGGTCAGTGTTTAGCCCCCTAATATTCCATCCTCTACTTCGCACCTCTGAAGAAACCGTAATCAAGTCCCATGGACTTGATCATGATTGCATGATGTCGGCCGACTATTCACAACTCTATATTATTGTGAATCCAGATGGAAGACACAATGCAAGGCCTTGGCTAAACTTGAACGTTGTATTTCTGATATTCAGATAGGTTTGCGTAGCCAACAAACTTCTATAGTACACTTTCATTCTAACTTTATTAGTCCGCCTTCACTGGCTGATATTAACAGAGTATGTTATCATGTAGTATGCTACCGGTAAGTAAGCGCGAAATCTAGGAGTATTTTTTTGACGACCATCTTACTATGTCCACACGCAAGCGTTTTCCTTGTTGTGAACTAGTGTCCTATTGTTCTAACAAAAGGCTCTCATGAACAACAACTACTGCGTTTGCGGATGCTTCTTGTGTTTATGCCTGTGTTGCATTCTCGTCCCCAGCCTCGCTCGACCCAAGGCTCTGGCAAACTCTAATGTAGGAGAACATGCGCCGTAGGTTTCTAATATCCAACAAACATGGTGAGTGTTGCATTGCTCCTTACGGCGCCTGCTCACTCCCGTACTAACATGAATGCACCAATTAGCGACGCATTTGATTGTTCTCAACAAAAACCAATGAGAGACATTTTGCTTCAGGTTGCCCAGACGCTCGTCTCTCCATCAGATCAAGAGAAGAGCTGTGGGCTCCAGATTGGCTTGTGTTGCTAGTGAAAACCAGGTTTTACAGGACGCATTCCTGTAGCACTTCTTTTTAGCATTTGTTAGCATTCGTAGTATTTTTAGCATGATAGCATTTTGTAGTTTTAGAATATCTTTTACATTGAATGTAATCGAAGCCGAAGTTGGATTGCCGTTTCTTATTCTTGTAAACGCATTGAGGCAATGCCTAATGCGTGCTAAAAATTGTCTGTTTATTTATTCTAAGCAGAGATGAAGAAGACGATGACGACATCATAAACGCAGCTAAAAACAAAACTTCGGGTTACGGTAATCATTTTGCAATTATTCGCATGAAAAGTGGGTTCCCACTTTTCAGGAAAAATATTTTGGTAGAAACCGTGTGGATACGGTCGATTTTCCTCCGTTTTGGAACTGCGGTTACCATCCTCGCTCCAAAGAAGAGCTGTCTGTATGTGTATTCAGCCCATTGTATTTGTCACTTGGCAGGCATGCGACTTCGTGATTGTTGGAAAAGAGAATTGGCTGAACCGCGGGGTGAGCCGGCCGTGGTGCGAGCGGAGGAACGCGGGCGCACACAAACGGCCGTCAATCGAGCCTAAAGCCTTGTGCAAACGCTCGCACAACAATTGTTGGCCAACAAGACGCAACATTGTTGGGCCCCACATTTTGCGAGCGTTTGCACACCATGTTGTAGTGTTGTTCGTGTTGTTTTGCGACTTGTTGGAAGTTTTTGGATGAGTTTGAAACTGTGCCAACTTCATAACAACTTCCAACAAGTCGCACAACACGCACCACCTCCAACATGGTGTGCAAACGCGCGCAACATGTGTTGGCCCACAATGTTGCGTCTTGTTGCCCCATATGTGGCGAGCGTTTGCACGGGCCCTAACCTTGGGGGGGGGGGGTGGGTTGAACGAAGAGAAAATTGGAAGTTTGGCGAGTGCTCATGTCATTCCCACAACGATGAATGTGGTCATTCTGGCAACTTCGAACAAGCAAATAAGGCATTATGCAGGCCTTGATTTTGTTCATTGAAATATCGTTTTGGTTGCATCTTTGTTCTCTTGGACGTCGTTGTTGCGCCCGGTCCCTAGCTGCTCAATGAACAAAAACTAACATTTCAAAAATTCACTTTACCTTATTGACATCAGGTTGCACTTTTGTATTTCTCTCGGTCTTCGCCTACACAAACAATGAAAGATGCCTAAATTAACTCAATAATTATGACCGATGATCACTGAGTTAGTTATATTTTAACTTAACTTATTAATGCTCATTGCCCACACAAAAAGGGTGTAATGGCAATACATTTAAGGACAAGATAACTCCAAAAAACATCTTGCTACCTCAAATATCAGGATAAGCAAGAAGTCCCCAGCAAACAGAGAAATCAACGGAGTAATTATCGGTTCTTATTTCCAAGACAATTATCAAACGTAACAAAGATGGTAAGCAGCGAGAACCAGCTAGGAACGTGTGAATACAACAACAACAACAAAGGTAGAAGGCAACGTAAGGAGAATGTATCACAAAAAGCTGCGCAAGCTATAACTAAACTTAAAGCTAGAGACGACATGCCGTGGAGGTGCTTTACGGGGGGCGTATTTCACGCTAAAACCTATCTCGGGGGCGCGTGAAGCATGAAGCGATGAGTGGCGATATCGGTTTTTCGAGTGAAATCTACTTTGGAATTCACCAGTTTGGGAAATTAATTTTTCTATAACTGCATGGGTTTTGAAAGAAAACATAGCACACCCTTAGCGAGCGAATGGAAAAGGAAAAAAGTTATTTCAGAGTCCCATTGCCAATTGCCAGCGAATAGGATTCCAACTACACTTAGAAACCACCGATCAAAAAACGTTGTCAGTTCAAGGTCAAACAAGAGTTTTTACTGATGAACGTTATTCCACTCTATCTCTGAAACATCGTAAAATTAAGCTAATATCACTTGTGTTTTCAGAAGCTGCTGAAATTGCCCTCGTCGCTGCGCGACTCGGGCAATTTCAGCCACTGCCTGAAACACGCGTGATAATTAATCCTTATTTTTACTCGGCCCCATGCGATTACCCTATACTAATTATTGAGGCGATCTGAAAAATCTCTTCGCTTTCACAAATTTAAGTGTTCCCTCTAAACAGTCTCTTATGTACGTCCATCTTAATTATCTTATTTATACTTCCTCTTTACTCCTGTCCATCTGAGGTGACATCTTTTTTTGTTCTGTTGTCGTTCTCTTTGTTTTCCTCGGTCGTTTATCATTAATTTTGTGCCTCCCTGAATCGACGTCTTTCCTTTAGACGTAAAATTATTTATTCCTGACTCGCTAGCTAGATTAGTTTCTGAGTTATTTTTCTCTGGGGGCCGTGTACCTTTCTTACGTCTATTACGTTTTTCGTGTATCCTCATTTTACGTGTGGTACAAATAAACTTTTTGTTGTTTGTTGTTTGTTGTAACCTAAAATTTTCTCGTATCGATGGGCTATCATATTCTCTTAACTAGGGTGATCCGCGCGCGCGGAGCTCCGCTAAAACACAGCTTTTTTATATACGCAAAACACGAGTATAAAAAGTCTGAAGCCCGAAACTCCCGTGTTGCCATAATAATTAATTCAGGCCGCGTATACAGTACAATCACGTTTTGCATTCATGCCTGTCTAGTCTTCTATCCCATTTTCTCCTCGATTGCGCTCTCTCAAAGATTTAAAGTCATTAACGGGGGACCATCAAATAGGAAAATTCCAGTTAAACAAACCGGTGTCGTTTTGAAATGAAAGCTTAAAACTGGGCTTACAGTATCCGATCAGTTAAAAATTATTTTCATTTTTTGCAACGCCCTTAGTAGTTTAACGCAAAACGAAGTATACCGAAAGGAAAGTGAAGATTGTACGCTTAGAGAGGCAAGTTTTGGCGGGCTCTAAGTTGTAGTATCCTTTGCAGAGGGCGCCGTTCTAGTGCAGGAGATCGAAATTTCCATGGTAATATTTACGCTTGTCACTGCTCCGTGAAACTATCCCTGTTGAAGAAATTGCCTATAATTCATGATGTTTTTCAAGGAAACTTTTCGATATTTGCAGTGGAGTTTCCTCAAAGAAGCCAGTAGTTAGAGCATCCTTCAATTCTTCCGGTTTCTAGAATAACGGAGACCAGAATCATCAACAAAATTTTCACTAAGCGTCCCAGGATATGACCAATTTTTTTGTTTACTGTGCAAAAAATCAGTTGTATAAGCTGCAGTCGTCCGCATTAATTTCATATCGTTAACTATTAATTTATCTGTGTGTAGTTTCATGATTTTCTGATACAACTCAGTTTGAAACTTTCTTCATTGATTAGCCAAGCGGAATTATCTGTGTAGTGCTTTCACACCGGGGCACTTTGCAAAACCATTGCAAAACTACCGGAAGCAGATGTGTAGAACGAAATTCTTCAATTTTC
Source organism: Montipora foliosa (assembly GCF_036669935.1). NCBI lineage: Eukaryota > Metazoa > Cnidaria > Anthozoa > Scleractinia > Acroporidae > Montipora > Montipora foliosa. The sequence goes on from NC_090879.1 coordinate 22,019,187, forward strand.
CCACAATGCTCGGTTCGTAAGTCGATTTATATTTTCCGAATTCTAACGCCACAGTACTATTGCAAGAGCAAAGGTACAAAACATCTATTTCCCACCGAAAGTCACGTTTAATGGCGTTTTGTTATTCCTGTGGTCGGAATCCTGCCGGCATCACTGGACATCTAGCCTCTGGAGAAATGCAAATTTCACCACGGAAACGAAGGTAAAAACTCAAGTCTTGTTTTCATCAGACTAAATGTATTGCTTCACAGCCAATTTTCACAGCTCTTGCGGCTAAGGCAAAAGTAGCTACTTGAAGTGGAAAGTGGTCGTATACTGGCCAACATACTGTAACTACTTAATGTTTTAGTTAACATAGTTTTAAATCCAAAGAAAAAGGAGAATTGATTTTGTTGGTCATAGAGAAGACGTGAAAGCCTAACCCTTTTTAGATGAAATTACTAAGACAGCACTTTCTACTGAGTTATTCTTAAGGACGGGGCCTATTATTGTTATTGCGCATATGTTTCTGCGCATCGCGGGGGGGGGGGGGGGGAGACTCGGATTTCCTATGTGTGGCGCTTATAATACAGAGATATTTTTTGCGGGGTTCAAAACTATGCGGAGGGGGAAAAAAAAAAAGCAAAACTTAGCAAGTGCTCTTGGTATCTTTTTTACAAATTTGGTAATTAATTATCTTCGAAAAATACGTGGTTACCCCCAATTTTCTTTTGGATTTCCATAACGCTTTTTAGCATCTGCTTTTTCCCGCATATTCAAATAACCGCCCAACATACCTTTGTATTAGTAGGCACATTCCTTAAGAATCCGGATTCCAGTCCGATTGGGGTTTCAACCCGCGATCTCCCGCTCGAAAGAGGCCCGACTTCTCAACTAACTGAGCCTCGTAGCTCGAAATGTTATAACTATATACTATATTCCTATTATATCGAGTTTCAAAGCAAAAAGATAAGCAACGTCGAAAACCAAAACGACCCCATTATGAACTTAAGAGAACTAGAAAACATCCTAATAATCGTCAAGGACATAAATGGAGTTTAGTCTAGTTTACAACCTGAGATAAATTCATTATCAAGACACCAGAAAGGCAACGAAATCCTCGGTTTCACTCGAGTGTTATCCTTAGATCTGGGAATTTATTTGCAGCACTGGCATTTCGTCAAACTCAAGAATTATCTTGCTGCTTCACTGCGAGTGTCAGTATGGCCGTAAATCAACTTTATGCCTATCAATTTACTGATTTCTTCCAAGCTGGCAAACTGTAGGAACATCTTAGTACCATAAAAGGGATAACCCAGACAAAGTATGTACAACAAACCAGTGCGTTATCTTGTTCACAAGAAAACTATGTTAAGGGTGACAAATGGCCCTTTATTTTGAGACGAAAAACTGTGCAAATGTGAAAAAAGCTAATACCGGCTTCATTGCAATTTATTTTGATAACAAAGAACCTGCCTCGAAAATGCAAAAGGTCAGTGGTCGTACGCCACCTGTTATTTTTCGTAAGTTACGTAATAATTTTTTTGCCATAACGAACGAAAGCCAGTAAATTTTTACTAAGCCCCTTTATAAACGGTGCCTCGGTAACAGTAAAAACTACATACATTTATGGTATAACTTACGGCGTTTTAACTTGAAGTAGTAGAATCGACAGCGGTACAGGAGTTATCCTTGGAAGTGTTGCTATATCTAGTCTGGCCCTGCAGGCGAGCTATTGTAAAAAAACCCAGCACTGTTCCAGCCTTTTATACGACCGGATGGTTGAGAGGTAATCCACTTAGGTCAACGATGAATGAGTAACGTTTTTTCAAAGTTCCTGTGTCTGATACTGTATCGGCCTTTCAGTGTTCTGGCTTTTGCACTTTCAACCCACCTCACGCCAATGCAGCACCGCGGAATCTATAAAAGCGATATTTACCTTTATGTTTTCAATGACGAAATAAGGATTAATTTCCTGATTGGGTTTCGAATAATAAACTTTGTGAAACCATGAGTATTTTTAAAACTAACTGACCTTTTGATGGACTAAATTTTGTGGGAGAAGCACTAAGCTCGCTCCCCCTTTGGTTTCTTGAAGTTGATTGTTGTTGATTGCAAAGCAGTTATACGAAAAAGGAGTAGAGAGGAAGCAACAGTCGGTTTAGTTGCGCGGCCTTGGTGCAAGACGTCCTGAGTTCGATTCCCGTATCGTCACATCCTTGTTTCGACTTCTTTCCGTTCTGTTGTAGCTTAAGTAGCTTTTAATACCCAAAACCGAGCACGGATGGCGAGGGACGAGTAAATGAGCCCACCGATCGACCTCGGTTTTGTCAGTTGAAGTACTGTTACGATTAATCGACGTTTAATATTGTTTGCTTTACTTTACTTAACTCTAAAAAAATTAATATAATATAATACCTGATACGAGTAGTCCATGAAGGCTATGACGTCCCTGAAATCTGACGTAAGATGTATTTATTATGTTTTTAAGTGTAACTGAGACGCAAGATCGATGTCCGTTTGTGTCTTTTAACTGTATTGTGTGTCCGGGAATTGACGCGGAGGTAACTTCCCTTTTGGTGGTTTATTTCGCGCAAAGATCATTAATACACTTTTGGACAGATAATATAATCCATCATTAGACGCTCTATTCACGGAAAAAAATGAAACAAAGAACTGAAGTAGAAGTCTCTTTGTCCAAGAAGAGCCAAAGCCGCCCATAACATCTTTTTTTGATTTCTCAAATGGTTGCAACGCTATAGAGCGTTTCCAACCTTATTTTTCAGGTCTCTATCTGTGGCTATTTTAAATTTCTGGGTTGTGAGGCCAATCGCAGTGATTTTGAATTGAGATTTTTTTAATTGCAGTCTTTAATGACGACCCTACTATTGTTATTGCGCCCTCCGTTCTGACGCAATCTCCAGAATCTCGGATTTCCTTTATGCGGAGAAAGCAGACCCATCGCCCGGGCTCCTTGTATCCAAAAGACAAAGTGGGGGGTAACCGCGCATTTTCAGAGATAATTAAGCTATAATTTTGGAAAGGAAACGCTTTACCTTGCTTTTGTATTTGGAAAGCTTCTTGCTAGTATTTGATTAAGGACGGTGCCCTACTATTGTTATTGCGCACACGTTCTGCTCTGTCGTGTGAGCTCGTGTTTCCTATCGGTGATGCTTACTAATACAGGGATATTTTTGCGCGGTTTAAAACTATCCGGAGAAAGTAGATCTTAATTAGATACTCTTTGTATCCAAAAAGAAAATTGGGGTAACCAGGCATTTTTGAGAGATAATTTAGTTTCAATTTGAGAAAGACGCCATACATATTCTTTATTTTAAAGCTTTTTACAAATATTATCATGAATTCTTTGAAAAATGCGTGGTTACCCCAATTGTTCTTTTTGGATTTGAATAACACTTGTTAAGGACCTACATTTCCGTGCATAATCACACACACAGGCAAATATTGATTTATTAGTAGGCACCGTCCGTTTCAGTTATCTTTGACAAATGCGTTGTTCCGCCCAATTTTTTTTTTTTTGGATTTTAATAACACTTTTTAGGATCTGCTTTTCCCGCATATTCATAAAACCCGCGCAAGAATACCTTTGAATTAGTCGGCACCGGCCTTAAAAGGTACTTTTGGAGACCTGACATTTTTGCGAATCCCTCGTTTATCTCCCTGCTAGAGACCGGCTATCCTTCGGTGTAAACGTCAAGAAGAGAGAGGCTACTATAAAATAGAATATGAGCGAAACAATGACTGCGGTATTTCTAAATTTTTGTCACATTCCTTCCCTTTTCAGGCAAACTCGGCTTCAAAGTAACTGAACAATCTCAAGTTCCACGTATCATGTGCCTAAGGCGGGAGCCAATTTTTTCTTTTTTTCTTTCAAGTTTGCATATCACATTTCTTATACTTGTAGCCTGTAGCGTCTAACGTCACCAGTGAATCGTAAGGGTGAACTTCCGTCGGTTTGAAACGTTTTCCTCGTTGCGTGTTTTCCTTTATATAGTTGATAACGATCACTTGACAGTAAATGGTGCACGTGATTTATGAGGTTCCGGGATATCTCAAGGTTTTTCCTTGAGATTCATGTAATCTGCGGTAGACCTTAGGGGTAGTTTTACATGAGACCGGGACAAACTCAGACCGGTATGAATCGAACTTGTACCGGTATGACATTTTTGCAGCTGTTTACATGAAACCTGGACGAAGATGCTTAGGTGCCTGGTTCTGGAGATGAAAACGATTTTTTTTTCTAATAAACATATTACTGACCCAAAAGCGTACTTGAACTTTTCAGGCAAAAAATGGCAAAGCGGGCCGCAAAACTGCCAGACGAGGCAACTTCATTGCGACATACTTGTAACTCATTTTCTGTACTCAACTCTTAAAACTATGGATGCTGAAAAAAGTTCTCAAATTCCAAGACATATGATTTTATATCAAACGCTCACAGGGACCACTCTATTATATAGGTTTTGTTGTTCAGTATTTTTTTATTATGATATGGTCCTCATCGCCGATCACTAAAACCACTTCGTTATTAACTGCAGATATATTAACTAGTTTACACTGTCGGCTGCTCCCGCTGTAAAAAGTATCAAATCACGGTAACGCAGGATTCACGGTGTCCAGATCCGTCGGGAATGGCCGTTTACAAACGGAGCATCTGCAGCTTTAGCATAAGGCATTTTATGTTGAAACAGCGGAGAGAAGAAATCACTTTATCAGAACTGAAAATATGAAAACGCCGTGCATCGTTTTGGTGTCGTTGGGAATGTAAGGAGTAGAGGGTTGATTATGACGGCACTCGGTGAAGTGCAAGTCGAAACAGAAGCTAAAGGCAACGCCAGGTTAATTTTTATAGCAACATGACCACCCTTTTTTTGTGAAATGTAACAAACTGCATGGGATCAAGTGTGTTAGTATTGAGATAAAGTACTGAACAACCACTGTTTGTATAATTAGAAAGGTGATTTTGGAAAATTCTCCGCGCGGATTGGTTGCCGTTGAGGAGATTTTTTAAAAAAAATTTATTCACAGTAATGTAAGACCCCTTTTCCTTTTGTGACGAACAAGTTGTCAATGTCTCACAACTGAACTAACAAATGCAGTTATCAGGGGTTCTTCGTGCTTCCAGCGCGCCGTTTTTTTCTGCTTTCCTCCGAGCCTTCTCGCACTGCAGAGGCATTAGCTGCGCGAGGGCTGGCCCCATCATCATCAAAGCAAAATATAAGCTCCCCATTTAAATTCCTACCGATCTTGGTGCAATAGACCAAACTGTTCTAAGTCATAGAGTAAATTCAAATAGAATGGCCCAGTAACCCGTGTTCTATTTTTAATGGTTTCCTCGCCTTTGCACTCTATACTCCGATCGGAGCTTAATTCAATACCCGTGTCGTATTCACAATTGTGACTACCAACAAACAGAAGACAATCAGAATCAATGTTCCACGATGGTCGTCACGCAATCACGCAACGTTCTCTGTTGTTGTCAATGTTGTTGTCTTACTTTACCACAAACCGTTTGTAGTTAATTCCGAGTCGCACAGGAATTGCTAGCCCATTCGATTCGGACGTCAAGGGATCCGAATCCCGTTTATGCTAAGAAATACACAACATCATTGAGAACACTTTTGAGAAAACATACAAATGAGAACGTTGAGTGACGACCATCGTGGAACTGCATGTATTGCAAAGGAGGTTTTTACGAACTAAACATTAAAATGTGGCTTTAAAATGTGGAGCTAAGCTAGTCTTCAGTACTGTCTCTAGGAGCAAAGCGGTGTATTCCCCACAAAAACTCCAATTTCCCGTCGGAAATTCTCTTAATTTTGAAAACCAAACTAAGATGTCCCTTTCGTAGCTTCCGTACTTCCTTTTTTTTTAACTAATTTCCGCCATAAATGCCAAACATTCGAAAAAAACAGTACAGGAGAATAACCACAAAAATTTAAACACAAAAATTGGAAAAAAAAGCACACCCCGACCCCGGCCCCGTCCCCGGCCCCGCGTTTTTTTTGGGTTTGGCCTGTCTCGGAAATCAGTTGGACTTTTGAACGAGGAAAATGTGAGTTTTTACATGACTGTCGAGTTATTTTGTCGTGCATAATCAATACATTATTTGGAGCCCACGCGGAACCGTTTAATTTCAATATTGGGAAAATGGGAAAATAAGAGCTAGGCAGGAGCTGCAGTGTGGTTGAAACATGGAAGATGAATTAATGCAACATTTAAATCATCCCACATGCACGCCTTTATTTTCTAAACGTGGAGTGGCAAGACGTCAGAACAGTCCTAGGAAAACCTTAAAAAGATAGGACTGTTAAAAGACATCAAAAAAGAAAGAGCAGGAACGCGTAGCGCAGATGGTCATTTGAAAAATGCAATGTCACCGGCTGTACATATACTTGTTCTGGACGTAGTCCGGTGAGACTATAGGGAATGCTGGTTGAATCACAACTGGATTCCGACTTTGTTCAAAAAGAAAACCGTCGATTAAAGGCCCATTTCAAAGGGAAAATTTTAAACTATAGAATTCTGACCTCATGCGTTTCACTTAAGAACCGGTACAATGAGAACGACCATTTCTAAGTCGGTTGGCGGAAGTACGAACGCTAAAGTTCAAGACTTGATCACGACAGTCCCCTCTTCAGTTTGTAAGTTAGTTGCAGGGTACTTTGTGTACCCAGTGCAAACATGGTTCGTCACAAGAGACGAAACCGGCCTCATACTTATGTGACTCGAGGAAACCCCTGGATAAAAAACGCTACCCGAGAGATATCAAGACATAAAACAACTACAAACCTCTTTGTGGGCCTCAATTCGCAGGTATTTGTAAAGAACGTGTTGCCGATCAGGCAGCAATCAATTTGGCCGTGTGTTTTTGTCAGTATTGACCGTAGTCAAAGTCCTTCAACCGGAAAAAATCTATGCCTAAACTAAATTTAATTTTTCACTCTGCTGGTAATGACCTTACAGATCCCGTTGGGAATCCCTGAATAGTTTCATGTAAATGATTTCTCCTGTATCGGCCCAAATTTAGCTGGAGACATGAATCTTTCTCATCACATCATCTCTCAATCTACTTTCTTTAACACAGGATGTAATTATTGATATTGCTCAAACTTTTTATATCTGGCAAGGCCGTTAGTTTTCATAATCTTCCAGCGTCTCGTCCAGTACACAATCTATACATATCATCCGATGAACCTCTGTTCATCAGTACCGGCAACCTTTCGCTTGCCCAGGGCATCCATTGTGTACCTGATCAAATGAGACGATTGCTCGCGGGATTGACCGTAACATTTTTTTTTATTACAAGCTACTCATGATCCTACTGTTGTTTGTTAATTATTGTCCTGTTTCTCTTTTCCCTTAACTTTTCGAAATTCTTAGAGAGAATCACTTATACCCCAGTTACGCGAACATCTAAATCAATCCTTAATATTGAGTTATTATTTTTCATGAGTCACTTGGCACGGAAGAAACACATATTCCGTATGTCAGGCTGCCCACGACGATATGAAGCATGTATGTACAACTCTACTATTTCTCTGTGATAATCAATATGGCTTTAGGAAAAACATTCTACTTTTCTTGCATTTAATATGACTGTACGGTAATATTTTCCTCTGCCTCTGGTCGAGGTGAACTAGCTGTGGCTGTTATTTCTTCAGTGACCTGTCCAATGACTGTCTTTGACACAGTTATCGTGAGATTTTATTTCATAAACTGGAGCACTAACTTAAAGGCATTGTCCGGGTGGAATAGCATTGAAATGGATAAGAAGTCTTTGCTGGGATAGATTTTATGGTCATTTCTCTCGTTCATTCAAATCATCTTCTTGGGGTACCAGCCTCAGGGCTCTATCCTTGAGCCTCTGTTTTTTTCCTATTCGTCACGTAAATGATAATAAAAAATTACTGCATCTACTCTAGTACTACTGCTATTATGTTGCTGATGATGTCAGTGCTAACATCTTTTGTCACATAACCTTGAAGATCAAAATTTGAATTTATCTTATACTCTCTGAATACTTGAGCTAGAGAAATTATCAATCTGGGTAAAACAGTTTAAAAGCAATAAGTTTATCAACAGTCCTAAGTTTACAATTCTCTCTAATTTCGATAGTTATGTCTGCCAACCAGTCTTGTTCTACTTGTGGAGAGAAAAGACCTTGAGCTATATATTTGGTAGGATTATCAATGTTTCATTGTTTTCTTGACGAAATGCATGATTTTTGAAGTGTAATCTGTCTACTTTTTGGCTAGCCTGCAAAGCAGGCGTAATCAGTTTTGGTTTTGGTAAGACCTATTGGCCGATATCAACAGAGTCCTGAGGCCAGTCAAAAAAATTGCGCTCAGTGAGATGAAGACAGTATGATTCCAATCCTCTACCAGCTGTGTGCTTTCAAAATGGCGGCCCAATTACGAACTTACGACTTTGAACAAGCGTCCGCCTGTCAAAAACGCCTGCTCTGCAGGCTACTTTTTGGCATTTTAATCCTGTCACCTCTTCCAGTTTTCGACTCCGTTCTAATTCAGTAGATTATCTTGTTTCTTTCGTAATTAGTATCGCATCGACGCTAGGTCATGTTACTGAGGAGGTCTATCCAGCAGAAGCTTTTCATCTCCTTTTACCGCCTTTATTTTTTCTCTCCTTCCTTAGAACTTAATCATTCTAGTGTTGTATCATAATGTGTCAAAATAAACAAGTAAATAATGACTTTTTATGATGATAACACCTACAAGCATTCGGTAATCCACAAGGGAATCGTATTGGGAAGCTACTGAGCCTACTGCCTTTTTACTCTTCAATCATGTTTCCAGAACGCGAGAAGGAAACCGGCATCACACAACCGTGTCCATAGGCTGCCACTGCATACAACTCTTTGTTGAAACCGTCCACGGAGTTTGGAACATTATTTCAGTGACAGTGGATAGACTGCTTATTCATCCGATTAGTTTTTTGAAAGAATGCTAATACCCCTTTTGTTTTCCTCGGCCAAAATACAGAAATTATCGAGAGGTTTTAATTGCCATGATTGTGTGCCGAGGATCAATACTTCGAGGGGATCTTGATAAAAAAAAGCGATGAACCTATGATAATGCCATTTTTTTCAGGTGAGTTTCAGCAAAGTCAACACGTGCAATTTCCCTTACACTGATGTCCGTTTGGAATGTGAAGTTTTTATGGTGACGTCTGGTGGCTGAATAATGCGCGAAATTATTCAAAATATTTTTGCACTGTTTGCTTGTTTTTGTTATTTTGAGCGTTTTTTTTTACCTGCGGATATGAGTCGAGATCTCGGCGGGACCATTGCTGTCAGACGTGTCCTTCGGCTGTCCGCTTATACGACTTCTAATGACGCGTAACGTTCTCTCTCTTTAATAACACGAAATAACGTTGGCCGTTGCGAGCTATAAATGTATTTCACGTAAAGGCCCGCGAAGGGTGAGAACAAGCGTGGATAGTATCATCGGTATTCTACAGGAAGAAATTTCTGCTTCGAAGAAATCAAACATTGCTGCCAACTTCGGTGGAAACCTTGAAGGCCATATAAAGGAAGTCTTTCAATCATTGACTGACAGCGAGGAGGAGCCAAGTCTGTTGGAAATTAAGAATTTGCTATTGTCAATCAATCACTCTTTAAATTCTCTCGTTTCGTCAATACTAAGCGAGACAAAGCTTTGATGAAGGAAATCGAGAGTTAAACGCCAGTATTAACTTCAACAAGAGCGAACTCAAGGATCTCAAGGGTCATTGAACAGGACTGACAACAGGAAAACAAGCGCTGAAAAAATTCCCTAGACTTGTCGAATGAATCGAATTAAAACAAATAGAAACCTTCGTCACCACACAATAGCTGGCGCAATTGTGGATTACCTCGAGCAATATACACGCAAAAGGCTCCCATTGGAAACTCAGGCCTTCCAAAGAGTCTTACTCCAATACCGCAGATGTTTAGGTAATCAAAGTAGCCGGAAGCGCACATATTACGGTTGAACCTGAAGATATTGACATT
>NC_090879.1:22030245-22037409 GCF_036669935.1 Montipora foliosa
TGTAGGTCAACGTGTTTAACATTCATATGATACATATGTCAATCTGGCAATACTTTGCATTTTGGTGTTGAAGCTAAAGTGATTTGAAGTCAGCCCATTTGGATACGTGCAAAGGTGCTTAAGAAGTGTTGCTATAGAAAGCGGACAAGCGGACCAGATGGGTTCAGCCTTTATCTGTAATCATCTTCATATGGTCCATTAAGATTAGATATTATACTCCTCATTTTGTAACATGGGCTACCCAAAACGCGATGATTCACCATCACGTTCTTATTTGGATGTATTTCGATGGCCACAGTAATTGACCTTTGAGCCCCCCATTTGGTTTTCATTAAGTTTATCTTTATTTTCATTTTCCTGTCTTTGTGTGCCAACGACATCACAGTGTTCGGCATCCAAGAAGAAGAAAGAGGAGAAGAAGGAGAAGAAGAAGAAGAAGAAGAAAAAGTAGAAGAAGAAGAAGAAGAAGAAGAAGAAGAAAAAGAAGGAAAAGTAGAAGAGAAGAAGAAGAAGAAGAAAAATAAGAACATTATTTGGATTCGTTCAGGCACAGCCGTCAGGAGTGATTGTGAATATACCCCAATATACCCCATACAGTATGCTTGGTTGTCGTCCCAAACGTTTTCCAATTTTATGAGCTAGTAAAATCCACATTGAGGCGACTCACATGATGTGGCACCCCAAAGACTGGTCGGGAACCTAAGGATGGGAAGTGGAACCATGAACTGCCATGAACCATGATAAGTAGGTGTCCAAAGTGGGTTTGCCATGGCTTTCTCCATATTAATCATATTATATAGATAGACAGTTTCAGAGTATCATTTGATTATGATATAATTGATGCATATGTGATGAATATGAAAATCATATTGCAGATTACATATTTACATATCATATGTATGTATGTATGTATGTATGTATGTATGTATGTATGTATGTATGTATGTTATGTATGTATATAATTGTATATATATATATACATATTTATTTACACTTACGGACCATTGTATTTCATTTCTGCCTACATGTTTCCATCAATAACGACCTCAGTATTTCGAATCCTGTCCCTGTACTAACAAACTTAGCGCCCGATAGATCATCCAGCACTAGCATTTTGCTCATACGTGGCTTCAGCAATAGTACGACCCAGTTGAAGACGGGATATATACAGCAACTATGGATGGTTTGATGGTTCAAGATTCACGACTTGCTTGGTTCTGCACAACCAAGTTGGAATGATCCTCTCCCAAGCTATTATTGGAAAATTGTATCATGTCTATTTAGAGAATATGATTGGCAAATTAGAATCAACAACTTAGAACCATCAACAAATCTTGGTCCTGGTAATTCGTACATGTGGTACCCTCTGGCAATTAACATGTACAGCTATTGAACAGCTATTGAAAATAGACACAGAAATAATTTATGCATCCATTGACAGCATGTTTATGTTTCACCGTTATTTTTGTAGGCTATTAATGGGCTTATTTCGTGGCATACAACCTCATTTGTAGGAGTTAGTTCATCCCATTTACGATTGTTAATGGCCATACCTTCTGATAACCGAGCATACGTTTTGAACATCACCACTTTTAACAGGTCTATCAACCATTTCTATGGACCATTTTCAATCGCTATGTGAACTTGCCATCCTGGAAACATCCTGGAGAATCCAATCATCATGCATTGTAATTGATCCACTTCTCTTGGAATTCTATTGGATTCTATTGGTAATATACCAACTACATATTTAGACATATATTTGGACTATTAGGAACTATTTACCATCTATCTACCCAAGCTATATAGATGTATAATTACATATAGATGTATAATTACACATAGATGTATAACTACATATAGTCATATAGATGTATAACTACATATAGATGCATACATATGCAGATTCATTATATACTCTCCATTTAAGCATCGCCGGAACCCGTGCCGCAACGTCGCTCCCGTGTCGCAGCCGTGGCCGAGGCTGCGCCTGATGGAGAGTCAGCAGCTGCCGCAGAACAAGGCGGACGACAGCATCTCCAGGCGATGTTGAGTGGAGGGCTGGTGGTGGAGGAATTGGTAGGAAAATGGTGGTTTAATGGGATTTGATGGAACATATGTGTGTATATATATATATATATATATATACACACATATAGAAACTGTGGATGATTTGTGGTATATGATATGGAAAACCATAGGAAAATTGATGGGACAGGATTTTATGGGGAAATACCCTCTGGTAGACGTTTACGTAACTATGGAAAATAATCATACTAACTGGGAAAACATCCACTATTTCGACTGGACCATTTTCACTGCTATGTAAACAATGTAGCAGAGGGTATTACACATAATGAAATTTGTACCTCTTAGCCTCTGGTAAACATACGTCAGACTATGGAACATCACCCTTTTAATAGGTAAACCAAAGTTTATACCTCGTAGATTCTGATACACATGTTAGTGGTAGATTGGTACGACGGAGGGTACATCTGGAACCTCAAGGGTCTGATCATGTGACTTAAACTGTAAGCCTCTTGTGTTGTCAAGTATACATCTGAAATGCACAATTGCGTGGAAGCAACATTTCTGGAAGAATCCTTGGACTTCTGCTCATCCTTCTTTCCCATGGTTTTAATGATAAAGTTTGAGGGAGAGCGCGATAAATGTTCAACTCATAAACCGGACAATTTCAGCACCAAGTTTGAATCGTCCATCATCATTTTTTCTCTACATTTCACCCAAATCTGGAAGCATATTGATCTTTGGATGTCCATCAACTAGTATACCCGTAGGCTCCATGTATGATATATCTACCTACATGTATGTGATTTTGAGGGTACATGTTGGTAAATATTCCACAATTCCATATATGGAGCATTTGTGAACAGTGATGTTATTGATCAATGACGGTTGATTGATAATTAGTTCGGGGAGTAGACTCAGTCTGTTAAATTTGATGAATGTTTATATATATATATACATACATTAATTTAAATCCATCATTCGAAATCTTATCAACCAACACAGCAGGGTAATAAAATATGGTTAATATGATTTCTAATTGTGAAAAAAAGACCTTAGTTGTTTGTTTTAACAATACTTGCACCGGTTTAGAAATCCATTATTTGCATTTGGGTATACATGTTTGGCATTTGGAAGCGATGGTTTCCGGTGGGTGGTGGGATTCCACATGTTTACTCCCAAGTTTGTGAGGGCCCTGGCCACTGGTTAGCCCCAAAAAAATGCAACCTTACGGAGTCACTGGGTTGGGGAGTGGTTGAATCCCAACAATTGATGAACAATGACAAACTTCAAAATCAGGTGGGAATCAACCATTTATTCAACTGATTGGTGGAAATCCCAACTTTGATGCCTCAACAAAGAGCAGTTTCGGACATCAATACCCTCTGGTAATCAAAACATGGCAATGGAAAATCCATGGAAATTCACCATTGATCGATGAACACATCCCAGTGAAACGTCCATTTACATGGGATATCCCAGCTTGCCATGTTTGGCACCGGAGGGTAGGTGAGCTTCCAATCCCAGCCCAGTCGAGGCCTGCGTATGTCTTGGATGCTAAGACCGGGTTGAACCTCGGCAGCCGAGGGAATTTTTGTTGTCAGACGGGAGAACCTTTGGGAGGCTACGTGATGATGAAGTAGAATAAACCAATGATAAACCAATGATAAACAGTAATCGACCAACAACAACCCATAATAAACCCACAATAAACCAATAATAAACCAATGTGATTGGCGTTTTTTCTCAGACGTAAACCAACTCTTGGGACATTCCGGTGCTGAACTCTGGATGCGGCAATCTCCTACAAATGGGATGTTGTAGGCCCTTGTTTCTTGGTTGGTTGATAAGAACCAACTTGGTTTATGGCATTGGGTTTACATGGGTTTACCATATTCAATGTGACATTGGCATCACATGTGCAAGCAAAACCAAACGCAGTTCCAGGCTGGTGGCCTCGTCGACCCTGGTATGGAGTGGTATGGTGTTACAGTAGCCATGTGAAATGACTTGAACGACAAGACATGATTCACATCCGAGTTTTCATCCTATCAAATAGTATATCAGTATATAATATATGTGACCAAGATGACGCCACGTACCATGAATTCGTTGTTGATATAGTAGACCATCCTCCTAGTCTCCATAGAATTCCACAGATCTATGGACAGTATTGATGAATCAACAACTAAGTAGACTTGTATCTAATATAACTAATTAGGGACTTATGCTGGTGTATGCTTTACAAACCACCTGAAACCACCGGTCACCGAGGACCATGCAGTTCACCATCCCCTCCATTGCCCCAGCCTGGGCAAGGAATCTCAGAGTAAACTGGTGAACCATGGGGATGGGAGTGGTCCCAATTCTTTACATGATTTGGTTGGTGCTTTGGAAGATGTTCTTTTCCCATCAGTTGGGAATAATTATCCCAACTGACTACTATTTTTCAGAGGGTTGAAACCACCAGCCAGTGATAAGCCCATTGTTCCTTTTGTTTTGCTACTAAAGCAAGGAAGAATTGTTTTATATTGTTTTGTTCTTTGCTCATGATGACATGATGATTTATGAGTAGTGCAACAGTTGCAAGGTGCTACTTGCTGCGGTTTGGCATGAAGTGTTTCGACACAAATTCCATGTCGGCTGAGTCTTTCTTTTTGGCCTGGCATCTCAACTGGTGCGTCGAGTGCGCTGTCTTTCAGGTGAGTTGCAGATGAACAATGGCAGTGTCAAGTCTCTTGGTGATGAAATCAGAAGTGACCCCAGGTCCAAAATCGCGATACCGTTTAGGTCAGGGTGATGTGAAACTGGTAGCTGAGGCGGTGTGACTTATTCTGGCAACAATGAGGATCTGCAATGGGTTCGCCCTGACAGAACATTATAGTTTTAAAGACACATGCAATCTGATTCCACATACCCTTTGGTAAAGAAACATAATTATGGAACAACACCCTTTTTATGGGCAAATCATTATGATGGGCCATTTTTTAATAGCTATGCTAAATTACCAGAGGGTAGATACTGATACTGTGGATAAAACTGTGAAAAAGAATCAATTGATGGACCTTAGCCTTTGACGTTTTGAAATGCCGTGAAACGCCAAACAACTTACAATGCCAAATCACATGTACATTCTATATGTCAGATAGAATGCCACGAAAAAGGTCATGAGTCACAATGTCAGATAAAATATCCCAAGATATGTCAGTTGGCGGGAGTGACTAGGAAGTAATTCCATTTGCTATCCAGTGGTTAGGAGGGAGCTAAGGAGCTAAGCGTATTCATATTCCCGATATATTCCCTATTCAATGGGGAGCCAAGGAGCTACTTAGAGTTTCCCAACCATCTAATAGTTTGGGATTTTATATAAGTATCGTTTGCCCGAGAAGCCGAAACTTCTCAGCAGGTTCATGCCATCGCTTGACGACAACGCTCGACTCAGGCGGCAAAAGCAGCTGCTGTGCCATCCATTGCGAAAGTTCTTGGAGGACAGCGATTTTTTACCGGGGCTTCTCATGGATGGCGCGCAGCAGTTTGCGGGTGTTGTAAACATGACATAACACACATTTGTACTTGTCCGGTAAATGATATATATACATATATTGGCATTTACATCTACACACATCTTGAATTTCATATTACATGTTGTCCATTTTGTCTCTTTTTGTAAATATCTATTGTGATATGTCCAGAACTGACACATAGGTATAGGTGATCTCCGCGCTTGCAGGAGTGTGCAACCGAGTGGGATGAGTGCCCTGGAACACCGCGTTGGACGGAGACTAACAGCAATGAAGATCTGTAGATATATGTCTCTATATATATATTTTACTGTATACGTATATATATATATATATATTATATTCTTATATTATATATATATTTACTTATATTATATATATACATTATATTATGTATATCTACATCTACATGTAGGTTTTGCTTCACATCCCTACGGCGAACATCTTAAATCCGTCATTGCAAGCTCTAGCAGCAAGCCGAGCCACACTCCAGCAGCGCGGCAGAGCCAGGTACGGCAAGACCTGGAAAGCGGAAGATCCGAGTTTGAAGGATCCGCCACCATATCCCTACACTCAAAAGATGGCGACTTGGGCAACATGTTGGGTACACGTGGTGTAGCTCGTTGTACTCGCGGTGACAGTGATGGTGATGGTGATGGTGATGGTGATGATGATGATGATGATGATGATGATGATGATGATGATGACGATGACGATGACGATGACGATGACGATGACGATGACGATGACGATGATGATGATGATGATGATGATGATGATGATGATGGTGATGGTGATGGTGATGGTGATGGTGATGGTGATGGTGATGATGGTAAACGTTCATGTGGAACGAATCCGCACAGCTCCCTGTGCTGGCCGTCTGATATACAACATATCCATTTTTTAATGACGTTTTCAGCTCATACGAATAACGGGCGGAAAGGCTCGGTCAATACGAGGTGTTTGCCGTAGTAAGTATTTATACAACCAAAACAAACAAACAAACAAACAAACAAACAAACAAACAAACAAACAAACAAACAAACAAACAAACAAACAAACAAACAAACACACATACATATACAATAAAACATTGACATTATATTGCACTATCAGTGAATATACTTATAAAAGTGTATATCATTGTGTGTAACTAATATACAGATACCTTCATATATACATATATACATATATATACATACATACATATAGATTAAATACATATAATATATATACAGTGTGGGTTGCTTCTCTTATATATCCCCAACATAACTCCCCCAACTCCAGCTGCTCTTTTCGGATCCAGGTGGAAGACTATCTTCGTCGATCGGAGCAATGAGCCGAGCCTGAGCCGAGCAGTGATGGAACAGACATCAACAGGGGCGCTGAATGATTTTATAATATGGCCATAGGTTATTATATGTAATAAAATTGCCTTTAATTTATCCATAATAGTTTGGAACATTTGATATAATTTCATATGTTTATACAATGTTATCATTTCACCATACATTGGCATGACTCAAAATTCTTATGATTATGTATGGTTATCCTGATTCCCAGGACACATTGTCTCCCATGATATTGATTTGACAATTTCCACAATGTCTGTACC
>NC_090879.1:22153097-22170597 GCF_036669935.1 Montipora foliosa
GCAATGCTTAAATTAAACCTTCTTCTGAAAAAGAACTATTTTTCTTTAGAATAGTTTCTTTATGCACAAGACAAACGGTGAAACATTGTTTTTTTTTACAACCATGACTTAATAAAAGTTTCAAAGACTGGGCACGAGCTATGTGCACAAACTCCACTGAAGTACGACTTAGCAGCTCAGCTGTTTTTAACAGTGGTGTTTCCCTCAATTTGCAAGGGAACAATCATAATAAGAAAACCCTAATCTGCCCTTACCCCAAGACCTTTAGAGCCTGCAGGTTGTAAACAAAAAACAAGCAAGATAAAAATTTCCTTAATCTCTGACCACACAAGGAAAATGAAGCATCATTTATTCGAAGACACCCCTGTTATCATGCCACTAAGATAATCAATGGGCCATTTCAGAGTTGCTGTTTGTTTCGGTTTTGAAGTGAGTCTTGGTGCTCAACTAACGACAGGGAAATGAGTTTGATTTGCATGAGAATATGCAACTCATTTCCATTTGAATGGTTATGCACCAGGACTCGCTTTGAAATGGGCTATTAAGCTAGGCACAGCAAAGTTCAAATTCCTGAAACAACATTCTATCCAGACCCAACACGATGAAAATGTAACAAAAACATCTGTAACATGGTGACAGAAACACCTTCCTTGAATTTTTCACCAATGCCAATTGATCCCAACTGAGAGAATTGAAAGATGTCTGATATATCGTGGCATCAAGAACGGGTAATGCTTCAGCAACAAGATGATTACAGGTCAGAAGCCATTTGCAGATTTGCTGATGAAAACCACACAGTCAAGATCTACTCTCCCACACAGACTCTTAGTTTGTGGGTTCGAATGGGCGATGAATCACTTAAACCATCTACATAATATGCGATTGTTTTAACAATATTATTGGTATGCTATACACCTGGATGTGGACAAATATCAGGAGAAATTTCTTAGTTAAAGACTTTCTTCACATAAACATTTACTATAGACAACAGTTTATTCCAAAATCTGCTCTCTTCACACAAAATTCTCTAATATATACTTATGTTAATACCTAATAGACCAATTCGGCTAACTCAGTGTTGTACCCAATTCAAATCTTTTGGGAATAAAACGATTTGTTCCAAGTATTACCATATCATTTAAATGTGAATGCTACATTATCATGCAAATGCAATACACAAAGCATCTTAACCCCTAGAGATTTGAATTGGGTACAACAATGAGTTAGCCGAATTGGTCTATTGATACAATCTTTACAATCTTTGATAAAAAATGTTCATTTCTCCTAAAATATAATATTGCAATAGCTAACAGACTATTACAAATTATTACACAGCTTAAAAAATCAAGATTATTCACAGACTTGTCTGAAGGGGAATTTTACCAAATTTCCTTCGATTATTAATTTTTTATGTTGACTTCATTACAAAGTAAGGATCTACAAGGAGTCACCACTTTTAGTTAATTAGCATTCCTTTGTGTGTACAGTCAACATCTAATCGAACAGCAGAAAAGCCATCTTGAGCGTTTGATTGGAAGAATGCAAAGAAAATAAAATTAGTTACACTTTTATATGACAATACATTCTATTAATTTATGTGAAAATTATTATATTACCAACAAGTAGAACTTGATTCAAAGATGTAAGTGTTAAATGTACAATGATGTAAACCACACTGTTCATATTAATTATCACTTTAAGAATATTAATACCAAACATTTCTTCATAGTACATGGGATGTTAAAATGAGTGTTGAGTAAATATAAATTGCACCATAGTTTTCACCAGTCAATAAATGAAAAAGACTGCATGAGTAAGCTTTTCAAAGATGGCCCAAGTAAGTTGAACCATAAAAATATTGAAAATAAGTATGAATGTTAAAAGTGTACTGAATGGACAAATCAACCCTATCCTTAGGCTCAATTTCTGTTGCTCACTCTACTTCGGGTATCCTTGAACACTGGCTCATTTCCCAAAACAGTGGCTGGTAATAGAGCCTCCCTGTCCCCTGAAAGAGCCTTCAATAATATCATGAACAACTTATTATCTAAAAAAAAATGATGTGCCATTACATCAGATGCAAATAATGGCATACAAAGTAAACCTTAAAAATCTATTCTTTAAAGATGATGTGAATGGGTGGTGCCAAACCTGATTAAAGGCAACCTCCTCTCCTACAAAGGATAAACTTTAAACAATAAAATCTGTTTGCTTACAAGGACAGCATTTTGTCACAAAAGATTAAAACTTGCTTTTTTTGACTTTCCAATTTCTCAGGTGTCACCACCTCACTGCCTTGAATAACAATGTTTTGGTCACCATAGGAGGTTTTCATGTGACGTCATTGCCACCATGCTGGTGGATGAAAACAAGCTTAGCTTCTTTTGTTCGTCCACCAGAAGTTGTACATTTCTCTGTTGTTATTGGTGTCCCTAGAGGTTGGTTGAAAACGTCCTATTTGTTATTATAAAAAAAAACACACACACACAATTATCATTATCCTGCAGGGAAACTGAAATTGATAATAAGATATTTAAAATTTTCCTTTCGTCCAAAAATGTTACTTGCAACTCTCTCAGTTATCTTTTCGTAGGCCTTCAAAAGCCCACCCCCCCCCCCCTCCCCCTGATTCTCCTTTGCATCAATATATTGCACAAAAATTTGATAAGTTGACGAACGCTCCTGCTGTGATAGGCTCCAAACTTTTTAACAAAATAACCCCAGTTCATTTTTTAACATTTGTACACACATCCATTTCTGTGCAGAGTTGAACAGTGAGAGCAACCTCGTTCCCAGAGTCTCTCATCTTCCCGACACCCTGGGAACGAGATTGCAGTGAGAGGTGCTAGTTACCCTGAGCAACAAAGCAAATTGCAACACCCTCATTGGTTCGTCTCGATGATACATCATCTTGTGGAATCATGATATCATCTCTTAATTCCTGATTTGCTAATGTATCCACATAAGGAGGTGGAGCATCTTCACCCTCTGCTGGAGGACCCAGGCTACCCATTTCTTCCACCTCAGCATAAGATGGTAGTTTGTAAGTTAGATCATTTTCAAGAGGTCCATATGTGTTTGTAGGCTGGGCAGCACTTGGATGTGTTGTTAGGTAAACAAAGTTTCTGATCTGGCAGTGGCTGGCAAAGTAGCGTTTTCGATAATATGCACAACAACAACCCAGAAGACTAATTGACCCCCACACCAACCAAAACCCTAAGGAAAAAAAAAAACAAAACAAATTTAGGGACATACATATGTATTTATTTGCAATTACATCATGAAACCAAGAAATTAAAATAAAATATTGTTTTCTTTTGATAACCACATATTAATAATTATTTGTTTTCCTTACACCACATCTTGTAGTATTTATCAGAATAATGGCAACAATCAAACTCTCCACAGCATAGACCTAAGAGTAAACAAAATACAAACGTGAGATTACCACACCAAAACTTCTCAGGGTCTTGCAACCACAAAAAGTTCAAAAACAGTTTCAAAACTAGAAACTGTACTATTTAGAGGACTGACCCCACAAAACTGTATCGCCAAACGGCTATGTTATGGTATGATGTGAATGGGGCTTATTCAGAGCAACTGTCACAATATAAAATTGGAAAATTTCAGGTGACTGCTATGGATTCAAATTTGCAGTGAGTTCCATCTTAGCCTGCTAATTACTTTCAGCAATTGGTGGTTTTCACTCACGTGATCAACAGCCATGTTTTTCAACGAAAACAAAAGGAAGCATTTGCATAATAATAGAGTTAAATTCCCATGTTGGTCGGGGCACCAACATGGCCACCTTTTCTTTGTTTAGGGCACCAACATGGCGGTTGTGACGTCATGTGAAAACCAAGAATATTACAGTGCAACGTGCCGCACCGTGGCCACCCAACGAACTTTCACATTTGACAATTACGTGTGAATACATAAACTCAACAACCCATGCTACAGTATTCAACTTACAACTGTGTGAACTTTGCAAGGAAACATGACTGTCAATCAACTTCACACATCCTAATTGGTGGACAATTTGTAAAAAACTTTGTTAGGTGGCCACGGTAAGGTGCGCCGCACTGTAGATGGGGGTCGGCTGATGTTTTAGACGTAAGCATATAAAGACAAAGTACAGGGTGTTATCATTTTTTTAAATAGCTTTCTTGTTGCTATGGCGACCTACATGTCAAAATGAGCACATCTTGTTTGTTGAGAAAGTTCAGTTGGAGAAAAGGGATCCAAGAATAGCAGTGACCATAAACGGTAATAATTTCAAAATTGTGTGTCAGAGAGGTTGCTAAGAACTGATTTGAATTGAAACTATCCAAGGTACACACAACGCAACACAATGTTAAGAAAACAATGACCCGATATTGGTAACTCAACTTTCCAGACTATCCTATGCTGAAGTAAATTTCCACTTGCGCTCTACCAATACTAGTACGTTGCAACAACTAAAGTTTTAAACCGTTACCTTCATCGCAAACGATTTCTTTCCCGTCCCTTTTTCCACAGTAATCTCGTGCCTAAAGGTAGATATAACATACTTGTATGGTAGAGTTTTCGCGACAAATCTTCTGGTATATTCGACATTCTTGAAGGCCACTAATTACGTAAACAAATATTTTTGTTGCATGTTAACATAGACGTGAAGTACTTTCCCTGACATATTCCGTGTATAATTCTGTTCCTCGAAAAAACTACGCGTCAAAGTTGTTACACTTTGTCACTGTCGAATTTACTTGCACGCTTTTCAATGTAAGTCTAATGTATTTGGGCTGTAAGCATCGATCACGTACGTAAAATGTGCGAGAGGTTTGCCATCTTATTTGCACAGTATCAAAACTTGCCATAGTATCAAATATATTTAACATTAGAGCACAGATTTTGAATTCACCTCCAAAGCAGACAGGAAACCACTGCCAGATTTTAAGGCCTAGAATTACCTTGTAGAGTCCAAAGTGTAGACAATGTTTCGAACTCCACAATTGTTCGCATTATATAACACACTTTCCGAATATTCGCTACTCACCTCAATTTCTCCGAAGAAAAGAATCATCGCTGCAAAAACCCACGTAACATTGAATGCAACAACATCCATCGTTTCGAACCCTTGCGAAGCTATTATTATCGAATCTACAGGCAAACCCTTGAGTATTGAATAACACTGCCTTAATAATTTATGCAACGGACGATGATTCGAAAAGGCACTAAGACGGCCAATAAGATAGCATATTTTTAGGGCAAATGAAGTGTAACAGTAGCGTGATTGGGGTATTTAGTTAAAAGACAACGACGTCGGCTGTTTGAGGGCAATACCCCTCAGAAAACAGCGAATAGATATTTTTTTAAAAAAAAAGTTAATCTGCCTGAAACTCCCTTGGTGGAAATCGTATGTTGTCGCGTAACACACAGGCAAGGGTCACGTCACGCAACCACCTGCTTTTACACTCTTATTAAAGCCGGTGTTACGTAATTTCATTATTGTAAGATTTAGCGCCAGAAAACGCTGAAGCTTTTAAAAGAGTTTTTAATTCTCCTTCATCAGATCAAATCACCACGTTCAAACGAAACCGGGCTGAACTAGGAAACAATATTATTTTCTCATCTCCGATTTTCGGCAAGGGTAGACCGAGAAACATCGTTCCTTGTTCAGCCAGGCCATAGCCTATTTAGTACGCTTTTTCTAATCAAACGTACGTCACTCATTTTCGACGAAACTTAAAGACTGTAGTGAACAGTCCAAACACACTGCTCTGAGCCTAATTGTTGTCTAACACTCTGACCCTACACCTTCGCGCGCTCTGATTGGGTACCCGAGCGGGCAAGATAAAGTTTTACTGCCCGCTCGGGATTTCTCGCTTGCTCCGACTTTGTCTCGGTCCATAAACACGCAAAAAATAACTTGGGCAATATCCAGCCATATTGACCGAACAAGCTTGGTCAATAACCCATATACATTGTGCGTCTTTTGGCTCGTCACGCAATCTTTCCTCCCCAACGAACGAGGAAAGATTGCGTGATGAAGCGCAACTGAGCACCTAGCCTGCGAACGCAGACGTAGTTCCGGCGGTCGTTTCTCTCCCCCGAAAAGTACGACAACCGGAAATACGTCTGCGTTCGCAGGCTACTGAGCACCCGCGGCAAGCTAACGCTCGTTTGCCCACGCATTCATTTGGGAGTAAGAAAGTAGTAGATATTTGCGTTATTTCCCTTTTACTTCGACTCGTTGATGCAGCGGTATAAACAGTGTATATGATGGCTGTATCTTTGTAAAAGCCACCTTCCCCTCAATAGATGGTCGTACAGAACATTGCGGTGACAATAAACAAAAACAGGACCCTTTTTCTTTCCTCAAAAGAATATCCGTTGTTGGCCACGAGTCTCTCGAGTAATTGAACTCTCGCACAACATGCAAACACACAGGAGCGTTCACCAACTGACATTAAATTATGTGTTCTTCGAAAAAAATACTGAAAATTAACTGAAGATTTTGTAGTCTGTTGGGCACCAGAAGATAACTTGGGATTTTGTGCGCAGTTTTGGCAAGTTAAAAGCAGCAACGTCATCGTGACAAATAAAGCACAAGTTAATTAATTCTCCCCAGCCGGCAAATGTTTGGCTCATTCCTTGGTGGGGCCCTTTATTTCTGTTATTCTTCATTTTTACGCTAAGATTGGATAGTTTTGTGGTCCACTTTCATCCAGACAATGCCTTTTAGGTATCTAAATTATTTTTCAACTTTGTCGCTTTGTTTCGTCGTTTCTCAGGATTCCACTAACACGTGAACGAGATACAACAGCATGAAACAACTTTGTCTTTCTTCTGAGTTTTAAACGTCCTCCGTGAGGTTACCGGTCATCTCGCCACCAGGGAGTTTCGCCACCTACTAACTCGCCACCAAGAAACCACCTCGCCACCAACCAACTCGAAGTCACCTCGCCACCAAACACTAGAGTAAAGTAGTCGTGGTGACGAGGTGACTTCGAGTTGGTTGGTGGTGAGGTGGTTTCTTGGTGGCGAGTTAGTAGGTGGCGAAACTCCCTGGTGGCGAGATGACCAGATACCCTCCATGACTAGTAATCTTCATCATCGCTGTCATAATAATCATTCGCATAGTAGTCCATCTCCATTGACTGGAAGTCCACACGATATCGCAAAATACCTAAAGGAGAAATACTGCAAGTTACCAATGTTTATCAACCGGCTCCCCACGAAAATAATTGCGAGGATGTAAGTCGACTGAACCTATTGTAGTTTAATGTCAAGTTTTGTCGCGTTTTGTCACGCAAATGAAAAGTCCGAGGGAGCCTTGGCGAGAGGCTCCTCTTCCCAAGCCTCCCTCGGTATTTTTTCCCGTTTGCGTGACAGAACACAACGGGCTCAGGAAAGAGGGCATTCTCGTCACCAGAGCCTCGGGTCGACCTAAGGCTCTGGGAAACTGTAAGAGAACATGCGTCGTGGGGTTCTTATAGCCAAAAATTGGCTATTTGAGCCTTTCGGCGCCTGATCACTCCTCAAATGAATACACTAATTAGAGACGCTTTTGATTGTTCTTCACGAAAACCAATGAAGAGACACTTAGCTTCAGGGTTCCCCAGAGCTCTTCCCTCACTCGGTCAAGAGAAGAGCTCTGGGGTCGAGATTGGAAAGCGGACCGCTCGACTGATTTATGAAGGGACTTCTCGCAGTCTATTTGAAACACTTGAATGAAAGGGGTAGTTTCTAAAAAAACTGTGGTGCTGCGTTGGTGTGGAAGTAGTATACAAAAATTTGGTTTTATCAACGGAGTTGATAATGTACATTGGCCACCGTACAGAGATTCTAAAAGCTGACGTTTCGAGCGTTAGCCCTTCGTCAGAGCGAATGGAGGAATTAAGGGTTACGTGTAGTTTTTATATAGTAGAGAAGGAGCTACGCTATTGGTGATAACATAGCAACGTGAAAAATAGGAATATATTGGTTAAATTAAAAGCGTTCGTTAATACCGTGAGGATTAAGGGTGCCGATTTGGAAGATGAATTTCGCGATGTTGAGAAGAATGACAAGGATGTATCTAAGCCAGTCGCTCGCCATTTTAATCTCCCTAACCACTCCAAAAAACACATGGCTATCTGCGGCCTTTCCCTACATCTAGGTACGACGGAAAGCCGCAAGAATCTGGAACAAAATTCCTCTTCCAAATCGGCACCCTTAATCCTCACGGTATTAACGAACGCTTTATATTTAACTAATATATTCCTATTTTCCACGTTTCCATGTTACCACCAATAGCGCAGTTCCTACTGTACTATAAAAACTACACGTAACCCACAATTCCTCTATTCGCTCTGCCGAAGGGCTAACGCTCGAAACGTCAGCTTTTAGAATCTCTGTACGGTGGACAATTTACATTATCAACTCCGTTGATAAAGCCAAATTTTTTTATTTGAAACACTTGCTCTATCTGTCTATCTGTACACATTTCGGAAGAAGGGACTGCTAGCAGTCTAAGAGATTACGACTTCGCCACATTCGCTTCTTGCCTGGGATTTTGGACAAGTCTGCCACAGGCAGAGAAAAAAAACGAAACCAGGGTCCGGAATTCTACTACGGACAAAACCGATGGCAAAGAGGCCAGTCTCTTGTTGAGATGCACAAACCGCAATCTCATTAAACAAAAACAAAACAAAAAAAAAATGAAAGGAATAATTCCACCATGCTTACCACCAATTCCACCGAATCCTTTGCAAAACTGGGCCCCTTCTTGAGATTTGTCAGTGATAATTTCCAGTGTTGCGCCTGCCAACAAAAAATATATAATCAGTTCCACTGAGCATTTGATGGTGACATCTACATGTTCCAGCAACCGGCAATGCCCTTTTGAGCTACGGCTTTTTCTCCTAAAGTGGCCTCGTATACCATAACTATTTTTGATATTGAATCTCTCTATCTAAGTGTAAGAATTCAAGATTATCAAGTTTATTCCGCGTAAAAACAAGAAGTGATCCTCGCACTGGGCAATTTAAAAAGAAATTGTCACTTCACGGGAACAAATGAACAACGCAAAGCGACAATTGTTTAAATTGTCAAACCAAGTGCAAGGATCACTTCTCTCATTCCGTCCATCGCCCGGACTTCAAAGCTCAATTGGTAAAGCATTGCACCGGTTTCGCAGAGGTCATAGGTTCGAATCCCGTTGAAGCTAGCCTGCCTACCAAGAACTAGGGACATGAAGACTTTTAATGTTCTGGCCGCGCGAAAAGTGAGGCGAGACAAAAAGGAAACGCTCGTAGACAAAGCCCGGATTTCTTCCCCTCACCTCTCCTCCCCTCCCCTCCCTCCCCCATCCAAATTTTTTTGCGCTTACCCTATTCTCTTGCGGCAGAAAAGTGAATTCGCTTCTCGCCCGCTGGAAACGCTTGCTACGCAAGCTACGTTGGAGCCAGCTGAATTTTTCAGGTGTCTTTTAGAAAGGGACAATTGCTTAAATAGTGCAACCATGTGAGGGGACCACTTCTGTCTCACGTCCATAACCTGCACTTCACATATACATTCATTTCTAATTTTACTATAGCCAATGTACCTGTCAAGGCGCTCCGTGCACGCGCCAAATCAATCCAGGCCGAAGACTTAGTTGTTCAAAGTCAAAATCCAACAATTTGAGTATTTGCTCGCGTAACTGTGAATGTGCGTATAGAGTGTTTTCACTCACGTGATTTAATAGTAAACTTGTTTTTCCACCGAAACAAAAGTAAACGTTTGCATAATACAGCTCAATTTCCGGAGGATTAGTTGGGTTCACCAACATGGCGCGCCGTGACGTCACGTGAAAACACTCTATTCTAAACACATCTACATCTAAGTAAAAGGCGTGTTGGAAAACCTTTGTCATCAGCAAACTTCAAATTGGAGTACGAAGATGACTATGAGTACGAGTTCTCAGTTCTTAGTTCTCAGAGCATGTGCATTTCAAAAATTTTCGTTCTCTGTCAATCTAATGCGCATGCTCAGTACAGAAAACTCGTACTTGTAGTCGTTCTCGCGCTCCAATCTGAGGGTCACTATTCTTTAACGCGAAGTATAATTTACACTCTGGATAGCAACCTATCCACTGTGAAACCACGTTATCCAGCTCTTCAGCAACTGGAGCTAGAACCATAAACGTGTTTGCACACTCTGAACTTTGTACAGAATGATCACAGGCGCCCCCAAGCTCAGATTGAGGGAAAGCCCACAAAAAGATAAGGATTTGTACGGGAATTCCGATAAAAGACCTGGGAAGATTCTCAATTAAAAGGCATAGCCTTATTGCCAATGTGGGTCACTTCCTTCCTGTGTCGTTTCTTTTCCAGATTTGACGCAAATTGAGCCATTACCAGTTCCTTGGTTGTCAACGGTGACCCATAATGGCAATAAGGTTAGGCTTTTTAATTGAGAATGTTTTGGTAAAATTATCTTCTCAGGTCTTTTATCGCAATTCCCATACAAATCCTCATATTTTTGTTGGCATTTCCCTCACACTGAGCTTGGGGCACCTGTGGAATGATATCCGTTAATGTGCATTACATTTCTGCAAACCACTGATTCTACAAAGAGACCAAACTACCGTTACAGATTCCGTTGAACTTTCAAAGGAACTTACCAAAGCCTTTGTAATTATTTGCAAGCCACTCTAGGAGAGGCTGTTTCTCCACTAATTCCAATTCCACTCCAGTCTACAAAAGCAAGGACACAAGTTAGAATCAGATAGAGTAATTGGCCAATAAAACGGGTGACATTTTAATACTATTTACCTCACTGTCCACTGTGTAGGTCTTGTCTTTTTCTTGCTCTGGATTAAGATGAAGGACTTTATCCTCTGTGAAAAAAAAAAATGAAGTTTGGGAAAATTATATCTCAAAACTACATTGCAGAATAAGCACTGTAATCCAAAGGTAAAAAACGTTTTAACGAAACATGCAACAACATGGGTGACAATTTCGAGCTACCTTAAATTTCTTGACAATTTAAGGAAGCTCTGATTGGCTCCATTGAATTTTTTAAAACTTTGCTGATAGTTCTCTCTCAGATTACTAATTACCGTTCAACAATAAGAAAATGGGGGCCACGGAGTTCATTTTTGATATATAAACGAGAAAAGACGAAACATAGGGTGTTGTTGGAGAGCTTTCAGGTTGCCATGGTAACCTATTCTGTCGTGATAAGCAGTAATTGGCGTTTCATAATTATGGTACCATAACATTGCTGTTATGTGATACAGTAGTTATAACCCTTCTAATAAGAAGGTCCAATTGGCTCTTGAAAGTGGTGAAACTGGTTCCAGCCACCTTTAAGCACAAAATGGTCATCTGGTCCAAACTAATGGGCCATTTATAATATATGTTCATGGCAGGAAGATTACAATAACATGCTTTTACAGGTCAAAACCAGACCCACACACAAGTTAAGTTCTTCTCCTTACCATCTGTCTGGTGATTTTTTAGAACAATTCGGTGGATTTCTAAATTTTCCCAAACAATGAGTGTGTCGACTGCTCCCATCTCTAATGCCTGAAAAAGTATTTTCCAAATCCACTAAGTGTGAACTACATGTACTGTGCATACAGTATTTCTAAAACAGTAAAAAATCCACACAATCAACAAGAACTTACTCGATCTGGGAGAGAGACTTAAAAAAAATGATCTCACAATGTCTAATGCCTGACAATTTGACTCATCATTGGGGAGTGGTTTGACAGGAGTCAATGCCTTTGACAAAGCGGATTTGAAACTACATGTGTGAACTCTGATACCTGATAGCCCAGGCTAGTGGAAAGACGTTTTGGGCTAGCAATTTCTTGCCTGACGGGCAAGCATCATTTGAATACAAGTACAAATTTCGCGCAGACATCAGTGGTTAGCAGACAGTGAGAGAGAGAGAGGAAAAGAGAGAATACAAATCTTTTTGGGCTAGCTCCTCAGAGACTTGGGCTTGTAAGATAAAATGACGCTTGCCCAAAGGGCGAGCTGATCCTAGGAATTTCGTCTCACCCTAAATAATATTATAAACTGAGCCACTAACTAAGCTATACTAAGGAGACACTTTCTGCTGGTGGGAGACTGTCAATCTTGTGAGCTTCTTTTTACCCACAATAAACCGAAATATAACGAATTGAAAGTAACATGAAGTGCATCTTTAATTCTTTGAATCTACAATCCACATTTCATTTGCCTCATAGAAGTTGGCACATTTCATAACATTAAAATGCAATCCTGGCAAAAATTTCAAGATTTAATCGGAGCACAGTCTTCACAAAAACAACAAATTAATAATTATAATCATAGCCATCATTGTAATTACACACATTTCTAAATTTGACATAATTTATTTTACACTACATAATTTATGAAAGAAAAACCTTTAAGGTGTCGTCTATCCCAAAGCAGTATTTTCCAGTGTCTTGAGAGATTTCATCAAAATATCTCCCTAAGCAAACAGTAAAAACAATTTTTTAAAAAATATATGTACTAAAACACTCTGAAGATAAGACTCATCTGCAACATGGTTTTTACTTGCACTTTTGTCCCTGTGTAAAAAGGAACTGACAAGATTCAAACATCACTCTGGTTCTCAGAGTTGTTTTTATTTTACATGTATTTCCTTTCTCCCTGTAAGCAAGTCTGCCACATGACAGCCAGTTCAAATCAGAAGATTTACCCAGAGCTTTTGTGAAAACACCAAATGCAAAATAACTGCAGATTGAGAAGTCTAATGGAAAAAGATAAATATTATTATTATTCACTACTTTCACAAATCCCACAATACAGTTCATTTTCACTGAAGCATGATGTAGTCCCAAGATCACGTAACTTGTATTGTTTTTATATAAAGAACCCCCAAAACGAATTGCCTTATGGGATTGGGAAATTGAGCTGTATTAGAGAACTGGTCAAAACTACTATACTCGAACAGGACCCACCTTTGGGGTAGGGGGGTTCTTAAAGACACCACCTATCTTCGAGCCACACATGAACATTACTGACAACATTTTATTGGCTTTTAAATTTGAGTTGACACAGGAATATTCAGCTAGCAAGAGTCGGCATTACTAGGCAAACAAGAAAAGTGAGGTTTGAATCTTACTGTAATTTTTTACTGCTGGATAGAGGGGTGGCGGTGCAATATAGACACCATCTTTTGACGTTAAGCAAGGGGGTGCAGGCAGACACCACCATCTATTATGTGGTTTGGTGGGTCCTGTTCGAGTGTTAGTAGTAGTTTTGACCACTTCCCTTATTAGGAAAATTTTTAAGACTTGTAGGTACCTATGAGTTTCTTTTCTTGGATAAACTTGACATTTGCCAAAACCTCAGAAGCAAGTTCGATTGCCTAATATAAACAAGAAAAATTCATAAAATCTTATTTAATACAAATTAACAGTGAATGTTACAAATTGCACTGTTTCTTCACAAGGAACTGACCTGATTAAAGCCATTTTCACCTCCATACGAGACATCAACAAGTTTCAACACTTTGGCCTGTAATCTCTGCAACCGTTAAGCAGATGTGTTCATGAATGTATGTGTATATCAATGTTTAATACTGTATATACGTAAGTACATACATGTAGCATTAGGTGCTATTACTTCAAATAGAGAAAAACACTCATGAAGCCATTCATTTTCTCTGAGAGAGATAAGGGCCTACAACGGGAAAATCAATTTTGGCCACCACATAATCAGTTTGACCATATGACTTACATGACGTCAAGTTAGTGGAAGCCTATCCAACATGACGGTTTGTGCCAACTGTGGATCTACAGAAGGAGTGAATTGCTGCATACAGTGTGGAAACGGTTAGTTTTTTCCAGCTTATGAATGCACATGATGCAAATTCAACTATTCTATTCCCTGTCATATTCTTGAAGCACATGCATGTAGTCACAGAGGACGCCAATAATTGCTATGTTTTTCGGGAAAAGGCAAATTTTCCCAAAACGTCAACGTGTATAGCTGTTGGTATATCTACAAACTGCCATGTTGGATGGGACAGCTAACGTCACGTAAGTCACATGGTCAAATTGATTTTGTTGTGGCCAAAATTGGTTTTGCCATGATGAAAATTGATTTCACCATGACAAAGTTGATTTTGCTGTAGTTGCCGTCATCAAACTGATTTTGCCATGACAGTTGTGAGGTGGGCCAAGGTAGAAAGAGCTTGATGCAAAAATTGCTAACAATGTGGAGACCATCTAATGTGTTTGAGCCCGCAAAATTCTCCAATGAGTGACATTGCTAGGTTGTGCGTAGCCAGCAGAGGAGAGTGAATAGACTCAATGTCAATCTAGACAGCATAAAACCACGCACACTAGAACTTTAGTATGCATGGGGAACAGCTGTCAGTTGCTGTATAATGTCCTTAGAGCAACACAACTCACTCCCGCTTGACGTGTAATAGGCATGAGTTTAAGCTTGGAATTACTATGCATCAGATAAGCAACCCTTAGTTAGCCTAAAACAATGAAACAACAACAACAGCTAAAAAGGAAGGAAATTTGTATTCAAAAACTAAATTACTGAAATTGACTATATTATCTGTCTTATTACAAAAATAAGAAAGCAAAATACATGTACTCTACTCAGGCTTGTGCTGTGAACACCAGTGCATAACAAAAAATTAATAATTGAAGCATCAAACTGCCCAGATCTGAACTCAAGTTACATGCATCAGGAACGCCTGTTTATTGTATTTTGAATCACAAGCTGATTGTCAGTTAGCTGACTGGTAAGTGGGAATCTCGGCAAACACAGCCAACCCACATTGTGTTATGTTGAACATGTACTAAATGTTAAAAAGTAACCCACCTGGTCAAACATGTCTGACTGACTCAGCTCTGTCTTAAAATCAGCAGAACCAGCCAAGATTAAGCCAGTGACATTGGGCTATTGAGAAGAAAGAAAAATGTTTGCTTTTTTTTCACAATCCACGGGTTTGCTTTATTTTCATGCAAAGTACATGTGTGCATAAAAACAGGAAAAAGAACCTTTGCTACTCACCCTGTCATTTGATATAAAGAGCTGCACTGCAGTCTCGGCTACTTTCCTTACATAATTGTGGCGTTTCTCCAATCTCAATCGAGCAAAACGAAGGGCAGACTGTCCACCACGCCCTAAAGAACAAATATTTTTAAAAAATCATAACCTTGCTATCACAATAATAATTGTGTCCAACTCTTGTCTTTACCGCAAGGACCTAAAGGTGTGACACAGCTCAGCTTAGTAAATTATTAGTCTGAACACTTTAAAAAGTGGGATCAAAAGGTAAATTTGTAGGGGAGTAACACCCACCTTAGGAATAGATAAATAAATAAATTAATTAATTAAATGGTTGGCATCGTTGCCGTAAGGCAAAAAGATTCAAAGATCTCATGGCCCTATGAAAACTCACTGCTCACTGACCATGCTTTTTAGGAAGATCAACTGTAAATTTGTGAAGAACCTCTCTTGTGTTGCCACAAAGTGTACCAAACAGAGCTCCATTACCATCCATGACAATGAAGCCAAATTTGTTATCATCTGCAAGAAGAGCATTCAATGCCTGAAAAGGGGAAAAAAAATATAAAGCATGAAGTACATGTAGAATCAAAGCGTGAAAGTGATAATTATTCACTATAAAGTACAAGAGATGCTTTGAATAGGATCCCCTGCAAGACTGACAATCAATTGAAAACACCAAATAGTTTTGCAAGGATTGGGAGTCTCAGAGGCAAATGCAATGATTGATGCCATGGGTTCTCTTCATTAAGGTTTCAATTTACTGACAGGTTCTTAGTCACCCTTTTTGGTGACACGGCCTGAAACCTTTTTCACAAAGGGAATGAATTATGGACTACATGTACTGGTGATTCAGAGCCAGAAAAAACTGTAAAATCAATCTTGGACTTACAGATTCACCCACTCAGAAATAGCAATTTGAACCAGTCCTTGCAGTTAGCAGGAAAAAACGAGAGCCTTTCACATGTTTGGAGGCTGTCAAGAGGTCACAAAACTTGGCATGGCACTGAATGGAAGCCAGAATGACAGAGCCTGGAGACATTCATGAAGAATCTTTTTAAGGAAAATGATTACCATTAATCTCAACATACCTCTGTATGAAACTTGTTATCGCACAGATACAGTGAAGTATTGATTGGCTTGAAGGGTTCAAAGTCTATATTGACTTTCTTTTCCTTTCCATCATCAGTAACAATTGTCCCACAGTACACTACAAGGCCATTTGTAGGAACTGTTAAGAAGTAACATTCATAATGTTAACAACTACATATAAGTTGCAAAGTTGAGGTTGGGTGGCTGGGACAATAAAGTACTTCAGATATTGGCATCCAGCCCCTTGATGGGAACCATCTCCAGGACTACCTAAGAGTCCTGTAAGCTGCTACGAAGCAAGGTGGAAAGCCTAACATTGTTGACTACTACTAACTGGAAAGGACCTTTTGAAACCAAAGTCACAGACCATGCACATCACACAAAATGCCTTGGTGCTATGTGCTACACTAGGCTAAGTGCATTAACTCAGCTATATTTCAATGAGTAGTCTATGTCAGTAATGGTGATTTGATTTGAGATACATTGATTTGATTTCTATGTCCAATGTTCCTAATTGGTGCCCTGGCATTAGAGGACTTGACACTTCAATAAAGTTTATTATTATGGACCATACATTGCTTAAAATGGGAGTTCTGTTGCTTTCTGATCTTGTTAGGAAATAATGACTGAATTTGCATTTGATTTTTATCTAAAAAGAATGTGTGTTATCATTGGCAGGCTACACCAGGTCATTTTCAAATATCTGAAGGGTCCTCAACTACACTGTATGTAAACAGCTACAAATGCCTCAGTTTGCGATAAGTAAAAACAAGGAGTCCAAACTTTCCAACCTTTCATAAAATCTGGAACGGATCATGAAAAATGCTGTATTTAGCTGCATTTTATAGATGGAAAGAACCAGGTGAAAATAATCTCCAACTGGAGTTTTTTGGCTCCTTTAAACTTTTTAAGAGGTTGTTAGAAGCCTGTGAAGTACCAGAGGATAGCCATTTAGCTAGGAAAGAGTGAATTCGTGTTTGATTCTTATTATAAAGGAATGCTGCTGTCACTGTTCAACTACAACAAGTTGATACCGAAAACATCTGGATATTTCTCAACTTTGTAAACACAGCTATCGAGAGGTTTTAACTCCGTCTTTTATATTTCATTTAAGCACCTTCAGCTCCTACATGTGTTTCCAGTATACCTTACAGGTATTGAATATACTGTAACCAATAGAATGATCAAATATAACAACAAACTAAAAGAGCAGTACATGTACATGTAGTTTGTTTTAGGAGAACACAGTTGTCACTGTCCACGGCAATCTCATTGAGTGCTCCTATGCTAATACGAGTGGCACTACGAACTTGGCGGATTGACAAGCAAATACCTCCTCCCATTCATTTTTAAAAGATAGCAGACCCTTCATAGCACAGTGACACTGAGCA
>NC_090879.1:22173097-22180597 GCF_036669935.1 Montipora foliosa
ATCATGCGATTGTAGAAATCTTGGCGTAAATTCTCTAAAATTTCTCTTTTCATAAGGAAAATCAAGAAAGGAAAAGGCAACAAGTAGGCGGCAAACAGACTAACTGTAAAATGGACATCAATTGTTAAAATTGAATAAAGACCTCATTAGTTTAGTGATTCATGGATGCGATCTTACACGAAATCACTCACTCACTCACTCACTCTCTCACTCACTCACTCACTCGAACAACCCCAATGACATTGTGTATTAAGCACAAAAAGTAACAGGGTAACAAACCAACAGAGTTACAAAGGTAAGGTAACAGAGTTACAAAGGTAACGGCCGGAGTTACATAGGTAACACAGTCACAGAGTTACAAAAGTAACAGGGTTACTGAACGCGACTGCCGGGTCGTCGAGCCGCTTGAGAGATACGCCTTCAAAAAGAGTGGCCCGGAATTCTGTAGTTGCTTTGCTGCTAACATTCTGAATACGAAACGCGCGTACGAAGATATTTTATGTAACTTACATTCTCCACACAATCTGATTTTACATTTCTTTCACACAATCAAAACTCCTCGTTTCGAAGGAATTTATTAGTCAAAAAGAGCATCACATGAGCAAATTGCCGGTATTTCTCCTCAAAAGGTTCATGATCCGACCTGATATCGTTTGACGATATCGAACGCGTTCTTTATACAGAAACCACTGTGAACCTCAACTGTTATAACCTACATTGTACAGTCATGCAATAACTGAAAGTTTCATTGTTTTCTTCTTACCCTCTGGCTGCCTCTAAACTCTTTATAAGCTTCTTGATTTTCCATATTTCGACGTTTCTGTCGGCAGCTTCGGTCGTTTCGACGGACATAATAGATTGCAAAGTATTCCAAAGCAAGAATTAAGGATAAAAAGTTGAAAGTCCGAAAATATCTCAGGAACAAATCCTAGATTAAGATACCTTAAAATGTTTACACTGGATAAAAAATCGACGACCAATTTTCCGAAAATGCGAAAAAAACGAACTCTGCACTCTGTTTTTGTCCGGTAACTGCGTGAAATGGTGCAATTTTTCCTTATTTGGAATACACGTGCTAACCGAATCAACAAAAACTAGGGAGGGGAGGGTAAGATTTGTTTGGGCTTTGATCCCAAAATGTCCCCAGGTAACGAGAACAGGAAGGAAAATGCTTTCGGTTTCCTTTCATTTCTACCAGGGAAAAGTCCCATTTTTTTTTATTTCATGACAAAGTGCACGCGTTCGGAGAAAATTAAATATATTTCTTGAGATTTAGCCTTGCGTTAAAAGCTTTTTTAAAAGCTTTTTTGAGACTTTTAGCCGAAACTTGTGTGCAACAGTACACTGCGAAAAAAGTTTCAGGAGACATAACACCGTGTAACATGGTCGGTTTCATGAAACTTTTTCGAACTTCCGTTGCGAGACAGGTTTCACGAAAAGTACAGAACCTCTTTCTACTTCTGCAACGGTCTCAGTAATCGAAATGGTGCGTACGATAAAAACAGAGTTTCACCGTTAACGCCACTTCGTGAATCGCTCGGTCTTGTTACGCTACGCTGCGTAGGCCAAACAGGGTAAGGCAGATC
Organism: Montipora foliosa; assembly: GCF_036669935.1. Classification (NCBI taxonomy): domain Eukaryota; kingdom Metazoa; phylum Cnidaria; class Anthozoa; order Scleractinia; family Acroporidae; genus Montipora; species Montipora foliosa. The sequence continues at coordinate 22,174,684 of NC_090879.1, forward strand.
TCGAGAGCAGTTTCAACGTTCCCGGACGAGTTTTGAAACTGGTCTCGAAATGTTGTTTCCAACTACCGGTATGTTTTTGATAGGTTTGCTTCAGAGAACCGTCGTCAGGTTTTGCAAGACCGGTTTCGGAATTTTGTTTGGATTCGACTTCATCCTTTACGTGTTCTGATGATGAGAGCAGATTTGAGCCTCTCTATGGGTGCGTACGAACGTCGATTTCGTCGTGCTTTTTTCGTCAAATCGTCGATTTTTCAACGAAATCGTCGCTTCTTTGATTGGGGATCAAATGACTTATAATTTTCATATTTAAATTTTTTAGGTCTGACTGACTAATATTTTGTCTGAACGCAATAATTTCTAAATCGTCGCTTCGTCGCTTCAATCTCTGAGATCTTCGTTTCATCAATAGCGATCGTCGCGTCTTCGATTTCGTCGCAAATACCCATAGAGAGGCTCAGATTTTAATCAAGTGTTCGTATAGTCCTCCAAGTGACGCACTTCGTTTTCAGAAAACATAGAATTCCCATCCGTTGGACGTCGTTTCCTTAATTGAGCAATGACCAAAAATGCAAATTAGGATCGAAAGGTATCAACCTAGCTGGGTTGTCAGAAACGCTCAAAAAGGGAAGAAATACACTGTAGCTAAATTTAAACTTGATTTTTGCCAAACCACATAAGGAACAATTCTTTTCTTTCTTTTTCCTGGCGTTTGCGGCACCTCAGAGGTAAATCTTCCTCAACAATGTAAGTTCCTTTTGATAAGTCTTATGTCCTCACTGGTGTGTAAGGGAAGGATACCTAAACTTCGAACCAGGATTCGAGCTAGGATCCGAGCCAGGATTCCAGCCAGGATTCGAGCTAAGATGAGCTTTCTCCGCTATTTATTCTCGAATCTCTCGGTTAGGTTAGGGCGAATCGGTTAGGTCTATTTGGGTTGGTTCTAGTCCAGTTAGGTCTAGTTAGAGTTAGGGCAGGTCTCGGTTAGGTTAGGTTAGGTCTCGGTTAGGTCTCGAATCCTGGCTCGGATCCTAGCTCGGATCCTGGCTCGAACAATGGCTCGGATCCTGGCTTTATTCTTAGTTTATCTCGTGTAAGGGTGGATTTCTACTGTCGCGAATTTCTTTACGTGCGTCAAATATGCATAAAGAACGTGCCTAAACAGTTTCTTCTGTTCGTTTCGTAAACGTAAAAGGGGCGGGAAAGTTTGATGTGAAAGAATGGTTGCCATAAAGTGATGTTTAGAATATTAATCCAGGTATGTTTTCCCTGAGTCTTTGTTCACAGGTTCCACAGGCTACTGTATTGCCTTTAACCTTTTTATTTTTATAGTTTCTTTTTCGATGTTCCTCAATTTGTAAATTAAAATAGTCTGCATATTTAATTTCCCCTTACCGACACAATACGATTAAGTAATCGGTCAAGTTCCAACGTAAACGCAAAACACGGACGGAAAAGTTTATTAAACCTGTTCAACTTTTTCTTACATAGATTACTTGTGGTAGCTGCAAACATAAAAGGTGAGAAAACGTGTTAATGGAAACCGAACGCCGAAGAAAAATCAGCGTCCAATTTATGGACATAAAAAGCCAGGTTTACGTCTGTTGTGCATTACGATAACGTTGTAGACAAAAACGTGACAGTGTGAATCCCCAACCCCCCCCCCCCTCCGCCCCCCCCCACCTTCCCCCATCTTAAGGAAAAAAAAAAGCCAGTAAATTTTGAAATTACAAGTGCTGAGGGGTCCCACGGTCTTCTTATCTTTTTTTTCACAACTGGAAAAGCTTTTCGGGAAGCCTTTCTTCGCTTTTTACATCTAATGCGTATTTTACGAATGCGCATGCGTTCTGTACTAACTCTGCTTACCACATGAACAAAAACAAGGAAAAAAATTCAGAGCTATAGACTATCCTTAGTTTTTATTACACTAATGGAGAAGCTGCCGTAGTCAAGGGGTTGATCACGTATGGCTCAGGGACCGATTAATCTCTCCCTCTTTGGATCGAAAAAAGCACGGGGGACCCCAAACAGAGTTTTTGCAATTTTTTTTTTTTTTTTTTTTTCTCAAACCCTTTGATTACTATCTGGAAAAATACGTCCAGCTTTATCCACGGTCCTATCTTGTAACGTCATCACTTTTAATGGTCAGGAACAGCTTTGTCCACTAACTTGTGCAGGGAGAAGAGATCTCTCAAACTATACCTGAATGAGCACAATTCAGTCAAGGAAACTGGAGAAACGGCCAAAAAAACCATGTAACACTGACCTGAAATCTCCATGAAAAGGTTGCTCCATTATCCACTTACCTTTCTGAGCACCTAATTCTAAGATGATGAAAGGTTTCTCAGAAACTCTTCCTACCAAAATAAAGCCTACCAAATGCCCAGCAAGTTGAAAAAAAAAATGAGGCAAGGAAAGCGAAAAGAGAGGGAAGGAGAGAAAGCGAAAAGTGAAAGTCGAAAGTGTTGTGCTACTTTTAAACCCCAAAACTATGTCGAAATTTGGCTTTCTGCGCATGCCGAAATTTGCAAGCGCTTATTTTGCACCTGGCTGAAAAGGCCGCGGAGTCTACAACCTGGAAACGGGTTTGTAGGGAGGTTTAGCTCTTAAACAGCACGACAGTGACCAAAAAACCCCTCAACTATAGCTTCAAAACGTGTTTTTCGGCCAAATCTCTAGTAGCCAAAGGGTTAATGCGTATTTTACGAATGCGCATGCGTTCTGTACTAACTCTGCTTACCACATGAACAAGAACAAGGAAAAAAATTCAGAACTATAGACTATCCTTAGTTTTTATTACACTAATAGAGAAGCTGCCGTAGTCAAGGGGTTAATCACGTATGGCTCAGGGACCGATTAATCTCGCCCTCTTTGGATCGAAAGTAGCACGGGGGACCCCAAACAGAGTTTTTGCAATTTTTTTTTGTTTTTTATTTCTCAAACTCTTTGATTACTATCTGGCAAAATACGTCCAGCTTTATCCACGGTCCTATCTTGTAACGTCATCACTTTTAACGGTCAGGAACAGCTTTGTCCACTAACTTGTGCAGGGAGAAGAGATCTCTCAAACTATACCTGAATAAGCACAATTCAGTGAAGGAAACTGGAGAAACAGCCAAAAAAACCATGTAACACTGACCTGAAATCTCCATGAAAAGCTTGCTCCATTACCCACTTACCTTTCTGAGCACCTAATTCTAAGATGATGAAAGGTTTCTCAGAAACTCTTCCTACCAAAATAAAGCCTACCAAATGCCCAGCAAGTTGAAAAAAAAAATGAGGCAAGGAAAGCGAAAAGAGAGGGAAGGAGAGAAAGCGAAAAGTTAAAGTCGAAAGTGTTGTGCTACTTTTAAACCCCAAAACTATGTCGAAATTTGGCTTTCTGCGCATGCCGAAATTTGCAAGCACTTATTTTGCACCTGGCTGAAAAGGCCGCGGAGTCTACAACCTGGAAACGGGTTTGTAGGGAGGTTTAGCTCTTAAACAGCACGACAGTGACCAAAAAACCCCTCAACTATAGCTTCAAAACGTGTTTTTCGGCCAAATCTCTAGTAGCCAAAGGGTTAATGCGTATTTTACGAATGCGCATGCGTTCTGTACTAACTCTGCTTACCACATGAACAAGAACAAGGAAAAAAATTCAGAACTATAGACTATCCTTAGTTTTTATTACACTAATAGAGAAGCTGCCGTAGTCAAGGGGTTAATCACGTATGGCTCAGGGACCGATTAATCTCTCCCTCTTTGGATCGAAAGTAGCACGGGGGACCCCAAACAGAGTTTTTGCAATTTTTTTTTGTTTTTTTTTTTTTCTCAAACCCTTTGATTACTATCTGGCAAAATACGTCCAGCTTTATCCACGGTCCTATCTTGTAACGTCATCACTTTTAACGGTCAGGAACAGCTTTGTCCACTAACTTGTGCAGGGAGAAGAGATCTCTCAAACTATACCTGAATGAGCACAATTCAGTCAAGGAAACTGGAGAAACGGCCAAAAAAACCATGTAACACTGACCTGAAATCTCCATGAAAAGCTTGCTCCATTACCCACTTACCTTTCTGAGCACCTAATTCTAAGATGATGAAAGGTTTCTCAGAAACTCTTCCTACCAAAATAAAGCCTACCAAATGCCCAGCAAGTTGAAAAAAAAAATGAGGCAGGGAAAGCGAAAAGAGAGGGAAGGAGAGAAAGCGAAAAGTGAAAGTCGAAAGTGTTGTGCTACTTTTAAACCCCAAAACTATGTCGAAATTTGGCTTTCTGCGCATGCCGAAATTTGCAAGCGCTTATTTTGCACCTGGCTGAAAAGGCCGCGGAGTCTACAACCTGGAAACGGGTTTGTAGGGAGGTTTAGCTCTTAAACAGCACGACAGTGACCAAAAAACCCCTCAACTATAGCTTCAAAACGTGTTTTTCGGCCAAATCTCTAGTAGCCAAAGGGTTAATGCGTATTTTACGAATGCGCATGCGTTCTGTACTAACTCTGCTTACCACATGAACAAGAACAAGGAAAAAAATTCAGAACTATAGACTATCCTTAGTTTTTATTACACTAATAGAGAAGCTGCCGTAGTCAAGGGGTTAATCACGTATGGCTCAGGGACCGATTAATCTCGCCCTCTTTGGATCGAAAGTAGCACGGGGGACCCCAAACAGAGTTTTTGCAATTTGTTTTTGTTTTGTTTTTTATTTCTCAAACTCTTTGATTACTATCTGGCAAAATACGTCCAGCTTTATCCACGGTCCTATCTTGTAACGTCATCACTTTTAACGGTCAGGAACAGCTTTGTCCACTAACTTGTGCAGGGAGAAGAGATCTCTCAAACTATACCTGAATAAGCACAATTCAGTGAAGGAAACTGGAGAAACAGCCAAAAAAACCATGTAACACTGACCTGAAATCTCCATGAAAAGCTTGCTCCATTACCCACTTACCTTTCTGAGCACCTAATTCTAAGATGATGAAAGGTTTCTCAGAAACTCTTCCTACCAAAATAAAGCCTACCAAATGCCCAGCAAGTTGAAAAAAAAAATGAGGCAAGGAAAGCGAAAAGAGAGGGAAGGAGAGAAAGCGAAAAGTTAAAGTCGAAAGTGTTGTGCTACTTTTAAACCCCAAAACTATGTCGAAATTTGGCTTTCTGCGCATGCCGAAATTTGCAAGCACTTATTTTGCACCTGGCTGAAAAGGCCGCGGAGTCTACAACCTGGAAACGGGTTTGTAGGGAGGTTTAGCTCTTAAACAGCACGACAGTGACCAAAAAACCCCTCAACTATAGCTTCAAAACGTGTTTTTCGGCCAAATCTCTAGTAGCCAAAGGGTTAATGCGTATTTTACGAATGCGCATGCGTTCTGTACTAACTCTGCTTACCACATGAACAAGAACAAGGAAAAAAATTCAGAACTATAGACTATCCTTAGTTTTTATTACACTAATAGAGAAGCTGCCGTAGTCAAGGGGTTAATCACGTATGGCTCAGGGACCGATTAATCTCTCCCTCTTTGGATCGAAAGTAGCACGGGGGACCCCAAACAGAGTTTTTGCAATTTTTTTTTTTTTTTTTTTTTCTCAAACCCTTTGATTACTATCTGGCAAAATACGTCCAGCTTTATCCACGGTCCTATCTTGTAACGTCATCACTTTTAACGGTCAGGAACAGCTTTGTCCACTAACTTGTGCAGGGAGAAGAGATCTCTCAAACTATACCTGAATGAGCACAATTCAGTCAAGGAAACTGGAGAAACGGCCAAAAAAACCATGTAACACTGACCTGAAATCTCCATGAAAAGCTTGCTCCATTACCCACTTACCTTTCTGAGCACCTAATTCTAAGATGATGAAAGGTTTCTCAGAAACTCTTCCTACCAAAATAAAGCCTACCAAATGCCCAGCAAGTTGAAAAAAAAAATGAGGCAGGGAA
>NC_090879.1:22185597-22201825 GCF_036669935.1 Montipora foliosa
CTTGTGCAGGGAGAAGAGATCTCTCAAACTATACCTGAATGAGCACAATTCAGTCAAGGAAACTGGAGAAACGGCCAAAAAAACCATGTAACACTGACCTGAAATCTCCATGAAAAGCTTGCTCCATTACCCACTTACCTTTCTGAGCACCTAATTCTAAGATGATGAAAGGTTTCTCAGAAACTCTTCCTACCAAAATAAAGCCTACCAAATGCCCAGCAAGTTGAAAAAAAAAATGAGGCAAGGAAAGCGAAAAGAGAGGGAAGGAGAGAAAGCGAAAAGTGAAAGTCGAAAGTGTTGTGCTACTTTTAAACCCCAAAACTATGTCGAAATTTTGCTTTCTGCGCATGCCGAAATTTGCAAGCGCTTATTTTGCACCTGGCTGAAAAGGCCGCGGAGTCTACAACCTGGAAACGGGTTTGTAGGGAGGTTTAGCTCTTAAACAGCACGACAGTGACCAAAAAACCCCTCAACTATAGCTTCAAAACGTGTTTTTCGGCCAAATCTCTAGTAGCCAAAGGGTTAATGCGTATTTTACGAATGCGCATGCGTTCTGTACTAACTCTGCTTACCACATGAACAAGAACAAGGAAAAAAATTCAGAACTATAGACTATCCTTAGTTTTTATTACACTAATAGAGAAGCTGCCGTAGTCAAGGGGTTAATCACGTATGGCTCAGGGACCGATTAATCTCTCCCTCTGGATCGAAAGTAGCACGGGGGACCCCAAACAGAGTTTTTCCCTTTTTTTTTTTTTTTTTCCTCAAACCCTTTGATTACTATCTGGCAAAATACGTCCAGCTTTATCCACGGTCCTATCTTGTAACGTCATCACTTTTAATGGTCAGGAACAGCTTTGTCCACTAACTTGTGCAGGGAGAAGAGATCTCTCAAACTATACCTGAATGAGCACAATTCAGTCAAGGAAACTGGAGAAACGGCCAAAAAAACCATGTAACACTGACCTGAAATCTCCATGAAAAGCTTGCTCCATTACCCACTTACCTTTCTGAGCACCTAATTCTAAGATGATGAAAGGTTTCTCAGAAACTCTTCCTACCAAAATAAAGCCTACCAAATGCCCAGCAAGTTGAAAAAAAAAATGAGGCAAGGAAAGCGAAAAGAGAGGGAAGGAGAGAAAGCGAAAAGTGAAAGTCGAAAGTGTTGTGCTACTTTTAAACCCCAAAACTATGTCGAAATTTTGCTTTCTGCGCATGCCGAAATTTGCAAGCGCTTATTTTGCACCTGGCTGAAAAGGCCGCGGAGTCTACAACCTGGAAACGGGTTTGTAGGGAGGTTTAGCTCTTAAACAGCACGACAGTGACCAAAAAACCCCTCAACTATAGCTTCAAAACGTGTTTTTCGGCCAAATCTCTAGTAGCCAAAGGGTTAATGCGTATTTTACGAATGCGCATGCGTTCTGTACTAACTCTGCTTACCACATGAACAAGAACAAGGAAAAAAATTCAGAACTATAGACTATCCTTAGTTTTTATTACACTAATAGAGAAGCTGCCGTAGTCAAGGGGTTAATCACGTATGGCTCAGGGACCGATTAATCTCTCCCTCTGGATCGAAAGTAGCACGGGGGACCCCAAACAGAGTTTTTGCAATTTTTTTTTTTTTTTTTTTCTCAAACCCTTTGATTACTATCTGGCAAAATACGTCCAGCTTTATCCACGGTCCTATCTTGTAACGTCATCACTTTTAATGGTCAGGAACAGCTTTGTCCACTAACTTGTGCAGGGAGAAGAGATCTCTCAAACTATACCTGAATGAGCACAATTCAGTCAAGGAAACTGGAGAAACGGCCAAAAAAACCATGTAACACTGACCTGAAATCTCCATGAAAAGCTTGCTCCATTACCCACTTACCTTTCTGAGCACCTAATTCTAAGATGATGAAAGGTTTCTCAGAAACTCTTCCTACCAAAATAAAGCCTACCAAATGCCCAGCAAGTTGAAAAAAAAAATGAGGCAAGGAAAGCGAAAAGAGAGGGAAGGAGAGAAAGCGAAAAGTGAAAGTCGAAAGTGTTGTGCTACTTTTAAACCCCAAAACTATGTCGAAATTTTGCTTTCTGCGCATGCCGAAATTTGCAAGCGCTTATTTTGCACCTGGCTGAAAAGGCCGCGGAGTCTACAACCTGGAAACGGGTTTGTAGGGAGGTTTAGCTCTTAAACAGCACGACAGTGACCAAAAAACCCCTCAACTATAGCTTCAAAACGTGTTTTTCGGCCAAATCTCTAGTAGCCAAAGGGTTAATGCGTATTTTACGAATGCGCATGCGTTCTGTACTAACTCTGCTTACCACATGAACAAGAACAAGGAAAAAAATTCAGAACTATAGACTATCCTTAGTTTTTATTACACTAATAGAGAAGCTGCCGTAGTCAAGGGGTTAATCACGTATGGCTCAGGGACCGATTAATCTCTCCCTCTGGATCGAAAGTAGCACGGGGGACCCCAAACAGAGTTTTTGCAATTTTTTTTTTTTTTCTCAAACCCTTTGATTACTATCTGGCAAAATACGTCCAGCTTTATCCACGGTCCTATCTTGTAACGTCATCACTTTTAATGGTCAGGAACAGCTTTGTCCACTAACTTGTGCAGGGAGAAGAGATCTCTCAAACTATACCTGAATGAGCACAATTCAGTCAAGGAAACTGGAGAAACGGCCAAAAAAACCATGTAACACTGACCTGAAATCTCCATGAAAAGCTTGCTCCATTACCCACTTACCTTTCTGAGCACCTAATTCTAAGATGATGAAAGGTTTCTCAGAAACTCTTCCTACCAAAATAAAGCCTACCAAATGCCCAGCAAGTTGAAAAAAAAAATGAGGCAAGGAAAGCGAAAAGAGAGGAAAGGAGAGAAAGCGAAAAGTGAAAGTCGAAAGTGTTGTGCTACTTTTAAACCCCAAAACTATGTCGAAATTTTGCTTTCTGCGCATGCCGAAATTTGCAAGCGCTTATTTTGCACCTGGCTGAAAAGGCCGCGGAGTCTACAACCTGGAAACGGGTTTGTAGGGAGGTTTAGCTCTTAAACAGCACGACAGTGACCAAAAAACCCCTCAACTATAGCTTCAAAACGTGTTTTTCGGCCAAATCTCTAGTAGCCAAAGGGTTAATGCGTATTTTACGAATGCGCATGCGTTCTGTACTAACTCTGCTTACCACATGAACAAGAACAAGGAAAAAAATTCAGAACTATAGACTATCCTTAGTTTTTATTACACTAATAGAGAAGCTGCCGTAGTCAAGGGGTTAATCACGTATGGCTCAGGGACCGATTAATCTCTCCCTCTGGATCGAAAGTAGCACGGGGGACCCCAAACAGAGTTTTTGCAATTTTTTTTTTTTTTTTTTTTCCTCAAACCCTTTGATTACTATCTGGCAAAATACGTCCAGCTTTATCCACGGTCCTATCTTGTAACGTCATCACTTTTAATGGTCAGGAACAGCTTTGTCCACTAACTTGTGCAGGGAGAAGAGATCTCTCAAACTATACCTGAATGAGCACAATTCAGTCAAGGAAACTGGAGAAACGGCCAAAAAAACCATGTAACACTGACCTGAAATCTCCATGAAAAGCTTGCTCCATTACCCACTTACCTTTCTGAGCACCTAATTCTAAGATGATGAAAGGTTTCTCAGAAACTCTTCCTACCAAAATAAAGCCTACCAAATGCCCAGCAAGTTGAAAAAAAAAATGAGGCAAGGAAAGCGAAAAGAGAGGAAAGGAGAGAAAGCGAAAAGTGAAAGTCGAAAGTGTTGTGCTACTTTTAAACCCCAAAACTATGTCGAAATTTTGCTTTCTGCGCATGCCGAAATTTGCAAGCGCTTATTTTGCACCTGGCTGAAAAGGCCGCGGAGTCTACAACCTGGAAACGGGTTTGTAGGGAGGTTTAGCTCTTAAACAGCACGACAGTGACCAAAAAACCCCTCAACTATAGCTTCAAAACGTGTTTTTCGGCCAAATCTCTAGTAGCCAAAGGGTTAATGCGTATTTTACGAATGCGCATGCGTTCTGTACTAACTCTGCTTACCACATGAACAAGAACAAGGAAAAAAATTCAGAACTATAGACTATCCTTAGTTTTTATTACACTAATAGAGAAGCTGCCGTAGTCAAGGGGTTAATCACGTATGGCTCAGGGACCGATTAATCTCTCCCTCTGGATCGAAAGTAGCACGGGGGACCCCAAACAGAGTTTTTGCAATTTTTTTTTTTTTTTTTTTCCTCAAACCCTTTGATTACTATCTGGCAAAATACGTCCAGCTTTATCCACGGTCCTATCTTGTAACGTCATCACTTTTAATGGTCAGGAACAGCTTTGTCCACTAACTTGTGCAGGGAGAAGAGATCTCTCAAACTATACCTGAATGAGCACAATTCAGTCAAGGAAACTGGAGAAACGGCCAAAAAAACCATGTAACACTGACCTGAAATCTCCATGAAAAGCTTGCTCCATTACCCACTTACCTTTCTGAGCACCTAATTCTAAGATGATGAAAGGTTTCTCAGAAACTCTTCCTACCAAAATAAAGCCTACCAAATGCCCAGCAAGTTGAAAAAAAAAATGAGGCAAGGAAAGCGAAAAGAGAGGAAAGGAGAGAAAGCGAAAAGTGAAAGTCGAAAGTGTTGTGCTACTTTTAAACCCCAAAACTATGTCGAAATTTTGCTTTCTGCGCATGCCGAAATTTGCAAGCGCTTATTTTGCACCTGGCTGAAAAGGCCGCGGAGTCTACAACCTGGAAACGGGTTTGTAGGGAGGTTTAGCTCTTAAACAGCACGACAGTGACCAAAAAACCCCTCAACTATAGCTTCAAAACGTGTTTTTCGGCCAAATCTCTAGTAGCCAAAGGGTTAATGCGTATTTTACGAATGCGCATGCGTTCTGTACTAACTCTGCTTACCACATGAACAAGAACAAGGAAAAAAATTCAGAACTATAGACTATCCTTAGTTTTTATTACACTAATAGAGAAGCTGCCGTAGTCAAGGGGTTAATCACGTATGGCTCAGGGACCGATTAATCTCTCCCTCTGGATCGAAAGTAGCACGGGGGACCCCAAACAGAGTTTTTGCAATTTTTTTTTTTTTTTTTTCCTCAAACCCTTTGATTACTATCTGGCAAAATACGTCCAGCTTTATCCACGGTCCTATCTTGTAACGTCATCACTTTTAATGGTCAGGAACAGCTTTGTCCACTAACTTGTGCAGGGAGAAGAGATCTCTCAAACTATACCTGAATGAGCACAATTCAGTCAAGGAAACTGGAGAAACGGCCAAAAAAACCATGTAACACTGACCTGAAATCTCCATGAAAAGCTTGCTCCATTACCCACTTACCTTTCTGAGCACCTAATTCTAAGATGATGAAAGGTTTCTCAGAAACTCTTCCTACCAAAATAAAGCCTACCAAATGCCCAGCAAGTTGAAAAAAAAAATGAGGCAAGGAAAGCGAAAAGAGAGGAAAGGAGAGAAAGCGAAAAGTGAAAGTCGAAAGTGTTGTGCTACTTTTAAACCCCAAAACTATGTCGAAATTTTGCTTTCTGCGCATGCCGAAATTTGCAAGCGCTTATTTTGCACCTGGCTGAAAAGGCCGCGGAGTCTACAACCTGGAAACGGGTTTGTAGGGAGGTTTAGCTCTTAAACAGCACGACAGTGACCAAAAAACCCCTCAACTATAGCTTCAAAACGTGTTTTTCGGCCAAATCTCTAGTAGCCAAAGGGTTAATGCGTATTTTACGAATGCGCATGCGTTCTGTACTAACTCTGCTTACCACATGAACAAGAACAAGGAAAAAAATTCAGAACTATAGACTATCCTTAGTTTTTATTACACTAATAGAGAAGCTGCCGTAGTCAAGGGGTTAATCACGTATGGCTCAGGGACCGATTAATCTCTCCCTCTGGATCGAAAGTAGCACGGGGGACCCCAAACAGAGTTTTTGCAATTTTTTTTTTTTTTTTTTTCCTCAAACCCTTTGATTACTATCTGGCAAAATACGTCCAGCTTTATCCACGGTCCTATCTTGTAACGTCATCACTTTTAATGGTCAGGAACAGCTTTGTCCACTAACTTGTGCAGGGAGAAGAGATCTCTCAAACTATACCTGAATGAGCACAATTCAGTCAAGGAAACTGGAGAAACGGCCAAAAAAACCATGTAACACTGACCTGAAATCTCCATGAAAAGCTTGCTCCATTACCCACTTACCTTTCTGAGCACCTAATTCTAAGATGATGAAAGGTTTCTCAGAAACTCTTCCTACCAAAATAAAGCCTACCAAATGCCCAGCAAGTTGAAAAAAAAAATGAGGCAAGGAAAGCGAAAAGAGAGGAAAGGAGAGAAAGCGAAAAGTGAAAGTCGAAAGTGTTGTGCTACTTTTAAACCCCAAAACTATGTCGAAATTTTGCTTTCTGCGCATGCCGAAATTTGCAAGCGCTTATTTTGCACCTGGCTGAAAAGGCCGCGGAGTCTACAACCTGGAAACGGGTTTGTAGGGAGGTTTAGCTCTTAAACAGCACGACAGTGACCAAAAAACCCCTCAACTATAGCTTCAAAACGTGTTTTTCGGCCAAATCTCTAGTAGCCAAAGGGTTAATGCGTATTTTACGAATGCGCATGCGTTCTGTACTAACTCTGCTTACCACATGAACAAGAACAAGGAAAAAAATTCAGAACTATAGACTATCCTTAGTTTTTATTACACTAATAGAGAAGCTGCCGTAGTCAAGGGGTTAATCACGTATGGCTCAGGGACCGATTAATCTCTCCCTCTGGATCGAAAGTAGCACGGGGGACCCCAAACAGAGTTTTTGCAATTTTTTTTTTTTTTTTTTTCCTCAAACCCTTTGATTACTATCTGGCAAAATACGTCCAGCTTTATCCACGGTCCTATCTTGTAACGTCATCACTTTTAATGGTCAGGAACAGCTTTGTCCACTAACTTGTGCAGGGAGAAGAGATCTCTCAAACTATACCTGAATGAGCACAATTCAGTCAAGGAAACTGGAGAAACGGCCAAAAAAACCATGTAACACTGACCTGAAATCTCCATGAAAAGCTTGCTCCATTACCCACTTACCTTTCTGAGCACCTAATTCTAAGATGATGAAAGGTTTCTCAGAAACTCTTCCTACCAAAATAAAGCCTACCAAATGCCCAGCAAGTTGAAAAAAAAAATGAGGCAAGGAAAGCGAAAAGAGAGGAAAGGAGAGAAAGCGAAAAGTGAAAGTCGAAAGTGTTGTGCTACTTTTAAACCCCAAAACTATGTCGAAATTTTGCTTTCTGCGCATGCCGAAATTTGCAAGCGCTTATTTTGCACCTGGCTGAAAAGGCCGCGGAGTCTACAACCTGGAAACGGGTTTGTAGGGAGGTTTAGCTCTTAAACAGCACGACAGTGACCAAAAAACCCCTCAACTATAGCTTCAAAACGTGTTTTTCGGCCAAATCTCTAGTAGCCAAAGGGTTAATGCGTATTTTACGAATGCGCATGCGTTCTGTACTAACTCTGCTTACCACATGAACAAGAACAAGGAAAAAAATTCAGAACTATAGACTATCCTTAGTTTTTATTACACTAATAGAGAAGCTGCCGTAGTCAAGGGGTTAATCACGTATGGCTCAGGGACCGATTAATCTCTCCCTCTGGATCGAAAGTAGCACGGGGGACCCCAAACAGAGTTTTTGCAATTTTTTTTTTTTTTTTTTTCCTCAAACCCTTTGATTACTATCTGGCAAAATACGTCCAGCTTTATCCACGGTCCTATCTTGTAACGTCATCACTTTTAATGGTCAGGAACAGCTTTGTCCACTAACTTGTGCAGGGAGAAGAGATCTCTCAAACTATACCTGAATGAGCACAATTCAGTCAAGGAAACTGGAGAAACGGCCAAAAAAACCATGTAACACTGACCTGAAATCTCCATGAAAAGCTTGCTCCATTACCCACTTACCTTTCTGAGCACCTAATTCTAAGATGATGAAAGGTTTCTCAGAAACTCTTCCTACCAAAATAAAGCCTACCAAATGCCCAGCAAGTTGAAAAAAAAAATGAGGCAAGGAAAGCGAAAAGAGAGGAAAGGAGAGAAAGCGAAAAGTGAAAGTCGAAAGTGTTGTGCTACTTTTAAACCCCAAAACTATGTCGAAATTTTGCTTTCTGCGCATGCCGAAATTTGCAAGCGCTTATTTTGCACCTGGCTGAAAAGGCCGCGGAGTCTACAACCTGGAAACGGGTTTGTAGGGAGGTTTAGCTCTTAAACAGCACGACAGTGACCAAAAAACCCCTCAACTATAGCTTCAAAACGTGTTTTTCGGCCAAATCTCTAGTAGCCAAAGGGTTAATGCGTATTTTACGAATGCGCATGCGTTCTGTACTAACTCTGCTTACCACATGAACAAGAACAAGGAAAAAAATTCAGAACTATAGACTATCCTTAGTTTTTATTACACTAATAGAGAAGCTGCCGTAGTCAAGGGGTTAATCACGTATGGCTCAGGGACCGATTAATCTCTCCCTCTGGATCGAAAGTAGCACGGGGGACCCCAAACAGAGTTTTTGCAATTTTTTTTTTTTTTTTTTTCCTCAAACCCTTTGATTACTATCTGGCAAAATACGTCCAGCTTTATCCACGGTCCTATCTTGTAACGTCATCACTTTTAATGGTCAGGAACAGCTTTGTCCACTAACTTGTGCAGGGAGAAGAGATCTCTCAAACTATACCTGAATGAGCACAATTCAGTCAAGGAAACTGGAGAAACGGCCAAAAAAACCATGTAACACTGACCTGAAATCTCCATGAAAAGCTTGCTCCATTACCCACTTACCTTTCTGAGCACCTAATTCTAAGATGATGAAAGGTTTCTCAGAAACTCTTCCTACCAAAATAAAGCCTACCAAATGCCCAGCAAGTTGAAAAAAAAAATGAGGCAAGGAAAGCGAAAAGAGAGGAAAGGAGAGAAAGCGAAAAGTGAAAGTCGAAAGTGTTGTGCTACTTTTAAACCCCAAAACTATGTCGAAATTTTGCTTTCTGCGCATGCCGAAATTTGCAAGCGCTTATTTTGCACCTGGCTGAAAAG
Organism: Montipora foliosa; assembly: GCF_036669935.1. Lineage (NCBI taxonomy): Eukaryota > Metazoa > Cnidaria > Anthozoa > Scleractinia > Acroporidae > Montipora > Montipora foliosa. Next base: position 22,194,688 of record NC_090879.1, read on the forward strand.
GCCGCGGAGTCTACAACCTGGAAACGGGTTTGTAGGGAGGTTTAGCTCTTAAACAGCACGACAGTGACCAAAAAACCCCTCAACTATAGCTTCAAAACGTGTTTTTCGGCCAAATCTCTAGTAGCCAAAGGGTTAATGCGTATTTTACGAATGCGCATGCGTTCTGTACTAACTCTGCTTACCACATGAACAAGAACAAGGAAAAAAATTCAGAACTATAGACTATCCTTAGTTTTTATTACACTAATAGAGAAGCTGCCGTAGTCAAGGGGTTAATCACGTATGGCTCAGGGACCGATTAATCTCTCCCTCTGGATCGAAAGTAGCACGGGGGACCCCAAACAGAGTTTTTCCATTTTTTTTTTTTTTTTTTCCTCAAACCCTTTGATTACTATCTGGCAAAATACGTCCAGCTTTATCCACGGTCCTATCTTGTAACGTCATCACTTTTAATGGTCAGGAACAGCTTTGTCCACTAACTTGTGCAGGGAGAAGAGATCTCTCAAACTATACCTGAATGAGCACAATTCAGTCAAGGAAACTGGAGAAACGGCCAAAAAAACCATGTAACACTGACCTGAAATCTCCATGAAAAGCTTGCTCCATTACCCACTTACCTTTCTGAGCACCTAATTCTAAGATGATGAAAGGTTTCTCAGAAACTCTTCCTACCAAAATAAAGCCTACCAAATGCCCAGCAAGTTGAAAAAAAAAATGAGGCAAGGAAAGCGAAAAGAGAGGAAAGGAGAGAAAGCGAAAAGTGAAAGTCGAAAGTGTTGTGCTACTTTTAAACCCCAAAACTATGTCGAAATTTTGCTTTCTGCGCATGCCGAAATTTGCAAGCGCTTATTTTGCACCTGGCTGAAAAGGCCGCGGAGTCTACAACCTGGAAACGGGTTTGTAGGGAGGTTTAGCTCTTAAACAGCACGACAGTGACCAAAAAACCCCTCAACTATAGCTTCAAAACGTGTTTTTCGGCCAAATCTCTAGTAGCCAAAGGGTTAATGCGTATTTTACGAATGCGCATGCGTTCTGTACTAACTCTGCTTACCACATGAACAAGAACAAGGAAAAAAATTCAGAACTATAGACTATCCTTAGTTTTTATTACACTAATAGAGAAGCTGCCGTAGTCAAGGGGTTAATCACGTATGGCTCAGGGACCGATTAATCTCTCCCTCTGGATCGAAAGTAGCACGGGGGACCCCAAACAGAGTTTTTGCAATTTTTTTTTTTTTTTTTTTTCCTCAAACCCTTTGATTACTATCTGGCAAAATACGTCCAGCTTTATCCACGGTCCTATCTTGTAACGTCATCACTTTTAATGGTCAGGAACAGCTTTGTCCACTAACTTGTGCAGGGAGAAGAGATCTCTCAAACTATACCTGAATGAGCACAATTCAGTCAAGGAAACTGGAGAAACGGCCAAAAAAACCATGTAACACTGACCTGAAATCTCCATGAAAAGCTTGCTCCATTACCCACTTACCTTTCTGAGCACCTAATTCTAAGATGATGAAAGGTTTCTCAGAAACTCTTCCTACCAAAATAAAGCCTACCAAATGCCCAGCAAGTTGAAAAAAAAAATGAGGCAAGGAAAGCGAAAAGAGAGGAAAGGAGAGAAAGCGAAAAGTGAAAGTCGAAAGTGTTGTGCTACTTTTAAACCCCAAAACTATGTCGAAATTTTGCTTTCTGCGCATGCCGAAATTTGCAAGCGCTTATTTTGCACCTGGCTGAAAAGGCCGCGGAGTCTACAACCTGGAAACGGGTTTGTAGGGAGGTTTAGCTCTTAAACAGCACGACAGTGACCAAAAAACCCCTCAACTATAGCTTCAAAACGTGTTTTTCGGCCAAATCTCTAGTAGCCAAAGGGTTAATGCGTATTTTACGAATGCGCATGCGTTCTGTACTAACTCTGCTTACCACATGAACAAGAACAAGGAAAAAAATTCAGAACTATAGACTATCCTTAGTTTTTATTACACTAATAGAGAAGCTGCCGTAGTCAAGGGGTTAATCACGTATGGCTCAGGGACCGATTAATCTCTCCCTCTGGATCGAAAGTAGCACGGGGGACCCCAAACAGAGTTTTTCCTTTTTTTTTTTTTTTTTTTCCTCAAACCCTTTGATTACTATCTGGCAAAATACGTCCAGCTTTATCCACGGTCCTATCTTGTAACGTCATCACTTTTAATGGTCAGGAACAGCTTTGTCCACTAACTTGTGCAGGGAGAAGAGATCTCTCAAACTATACCTGAATGAGCACAATTCAGTCAAGGAAACTGGAGAAACGGCCAAAAAAACCATGTAACACTGACCTGAAATCTCCATGAAAAGCTTGCTCCATTACCCACTTACCTTTCTGAGCACCTAATTCTAAGATGATGAAAGGTTTCTCAGAAACTCTTCCTACCAAAATAAAGCCTACCAAATGCCCAGCAAGTTGAAAAAAAAAATGAGGCAAGGAAAGCGAAAAGAGAGGAAAGGAGAGAAAGCGAAAAGTGAAAGTCGAAAGTGTTGTGCTACTTTTAAACCCCAAAACTATGTCGAAATTTTGCTTTCTGCGCATGCCGAAATTTGCAAGCGCTTATTTTGCACCTGGCTGAAAAGGCCGCGGAGTCTACAACCTGGAAACGGGTTTGTAGGGAGGTTTAGCTCTTAAACAGCACGACAGTGACCAAAAAACCCCTCAACTATAGCTTCAAAACGTGTTTTTCGGCCAAATCTCTAGTAGCCAAAGGGTTAATGCGTATTTTACGAATGCGCATGCGTTCTGTACTAACTCTGCTTACCACATGAACAAGAACAAGGAAAAAAATTCAGAACTATAGACTATCCTTAGTTTTTATTACACTAATAGAGAAGCTGCCGTAGTCAAGGGGTTAATCACGTATGGCTCAGGGACCGATTAATCTCTCCCTCTGGATCGAAAGTAGCACGGGGGACCCCAAACAGAGTTTTTCCCTTTTTTTTTTTTTTTTTTCCTCAAACCCTTTGATTACTATCTGGCAAAATACGTCCAGCTTTATCCACGGTCCTATCTTGTAACGTCATCACTTTTAATGGTCAGGAACAGCTTTGTCCACTAACTTGTGCAGGGAGAAGAGATCTCTCAAACTATACCTGAATGAGCACAATTCAGTCAAGGAAACTGGAGAAACGGCCAAAAAAACCATGTAACACTGACCTGAAATCTCCATGAAAAGCTTGCTCCATTACCCACTTACCTTTCTGAGCACCTAATTCTAAGATGATGAAAGGTTTCTCAGAAACTCTTCCTACCAAAATAAAGCCTACCAAATGCCCAGCAAGTTGAAAAAAAAAATGAGGCAAGGAAAGCGAAAAGAGAGGAAAGGAGAGAAAGCGAAAAGTGAAAGTCGAAAGTGTTGTGCTACTTTTAAACCCCAAAACTATGTCGAAATTTTGCTTTCTGCGCATGCCGAAATTTGCAAGCGCTTATTTTGCACCTGGCTGAAAAGGCCGCGGAGTCTACAACCTGGAAACGGGTTTGTAGGGAGGTTTAGCTCTTAAACAGCACGACAGTGACCAAAAAACCCCTCAACTATAGCTTCAAAACGTGTTTTTCGGCCAAATCTCTAGTAGCCAAAGGGTTAATGCGTATTTTACGAATGCGCATGCGTTCTGTACTAACTCTGCTTACCACATGAACAAGAACAAGGAAAAAAATTCAGAACTATAGACTATCCTTAGTTTTTATTACACTAATAGAGAAGCTGCCGTAGTCAAGGGGTTAATCACGTATGGCTCAGGGACCGATTAATCTCTCCCTCTGGATCGAAAGTAGCACGGGGGACCCCAAACAGAGTTTTTGCAATTTTTTTTTTTTTTTTTTTCCTCAAACCCTTTGATTACTATCTGGCAAAATACGTCCAGCTTTATCCACGGTCCTATCTTGTAACGTCATCACTTTTAATGGTCAGGAACAGCTTTGTCCACTAACTTGTGCAGGGAGAAGAGATCTCTCAAACTATACCTGAATGAGCACAATTCAGTCAAGGAAACTGGAGAAACGGCCAAAAAAACCATGTAACACTGACCTGAAATCTCCATGAAAAGCTTGCTCCATTACCCACTTACCTTTCTGAGCACCTAATTCTAAGATGATGAAAGGTTTCTCAGAAACTCTTCCTACCAAAATAAAGCCTACCAAATGCCCAGCAAGTTGAAAAAAAAAATGAGGCAAGGAAAGCGAAAAGAGAGGAAAGGAGAGAAAGCGAAAAGTGAAAGTCGAAAGTGTTGTGCTACTTTTAAACCCCAAAACTATGTCGAAATTTTGCTTTCTGCGCATGCCGAAATTTGCAAGCGCTTATTTTGCACCTGGCTGAAAAGGCCGCGGAGTCTACAACCTGGAAACGGGTTTGTAGGGAGGTTTAGCTCTTAAACAGCACGACAGTGACCAAAAAACCCCTCAACTATAGCTTCAAAACGTGTTTTTCGGCCAAATCTCTAGTAGCCAAAGGGTTAATGCGTATTTTACGAATGCGCATGCGTTCTGTACTAACTCTGCTTACCACATGAACAAGAACAAGGAAAAAAATTCAGAACTATAGACTATCCTTAGTTTTTATTACACTAATAGAGAAGCTGCCGTAGTCAAGGGGTTAATCACGTATGGCTCAGGGACCGATTAATCTCTCCCTCTGGATCGAAAGTAGCACGGGGGACCCCAAACAGAGTTTTTCCCTTTTTTTTTTTTTTTTTTCCTCAAACCCTTTGATTACTATCTGGCAAAATACGTCCAGCTTTATCCACGGTCCTATCTTGTAACGTCATCACTTTTAATGGTCAGGAACAGCTTTGTCCACTAACTTGTGCAGGGAGAAGAGATCTCTCAAACTATACCTGAATGAGCACAATTCAGTCAAGGAAACTGGAGAAACGGCCAAAAAAACCATGTAACACTGACCTGAAATCTCCATGAAAAGCTTGCTCCATTACCCACTTACCTTTCTGAGCACCTAATTCTAAGATGATGAAAGGTTTCTCAGAAACTCTTCCTACCAAAATAAAGCCTACCAAATGCCCAGCAAGTTGAAAAAAAAAATGAGGCAAGGAAAGCGAAAAGAGAGGGAAGGAGAGAAAGCGAAAAGTGAAAGTCGAAAGTGTTGTGCTACTTTTAAACCCCAAAACTATGTCGAAATTTTGCTTTCTGCGCATGCCGAAATTTGCAAGCGCTTATTTTGCACCTGGCTGAAAAGGCCGCGGAGTCTACAACCTGGAAACGGGTTTGTAGGAAGGTTTAGCTCTTAAACAGCACGACAGTGACCAAAAAACCCCTCAACTATAGCTTCAAAACGTGTTTTTCGGCCAAATCTCTAGTAGCCAAAGGGTTAATGCGTATTTTACGAATGCGCATGCGTTCTGTACTAACTCTGCTTACCACATGAACAAGAACAAGGAAAAAAATTCAGAACTATAGACTATCCTTAGTTTTTATTACACTAATAGAGAAGCTGCCGTAGTCAAGGGGTTAATCACGTATGGCTCAGGGACCGATTAATCTCTCCCTCTGGATCGAAAGTAGCACGGGGGACCCCAAACAGAGTTTTTGCAATTTTTTTTTTTTTTTTTTTCTCAAACCCTTTGATTACTATCTGGCAAAATACGTCCAGCTTTATCCACGGTCCTATCTTGTAACGTCATCACTTTTAATGGTCAGGAACAGCTTTGTCCACTAACTTGTGCAGGGAGAAGAGATCTCTCAAACTATACCTGAATGAGCACAATTCAGTCAAGGAAACTGGAGAAACGGCCAAAAAAACCATGTAACACTGACCTGAAATCTCCATGAAAAGCTTGCTCCATTACCCACTTACCTTTCTGAGCACCTAATTCTAAGATGATGAAAGGTTTCTCAGAAACTCTTCCTACCAAAATAAAGCCTACCAAATGCCCAGCAAGTTGAAAAAAAAATGAGGCAAGGAAAGCGAAAAGAGAGGAAAGGAGAGAAAGCGAAAAGTGAAAGTCGAAAGTGTTGTGCTACTTTTAAACCCCAAAACTATGTCGAAATTTTGCTTTCTGCGCATGCCGAAATTTGCAAGCGCTTATTTTGCACCTGGCTGAAAAGGCCGCGGAGTCTACAACCTGGAAACGGGTTTGTAGGGAAGTTTAGCTCTTAAACAGCACGACAGTGACCAAAAAACCCCTCAACTATAGCTTCAAAACGTGTTTTTCGGCCAAATCTCTAGTAGCCAAAGGGTTAATGCGTATTTTACGAATGCGCATGCGTTCTGTACTAACTCTGCTTACCACATGAACAAGAACAAGGAAAAAAATTCAGAACTATAGACTATCCTTAGTTTTTATTACACTAATAGAGAAGCTGCCGTAGTCAAGGGGTTAATCACGTATGGCTCAGGGACCGATTAATCTCTCCCTCTGGATCGAAAGTAGCACGGGGGACCCCAAACAGAGTTTTTCCCTTTTTTTTTTTTTTTTTCCTCAAACCCTTTGATTACTATCTGGCAAAATACGTCCAGCTTTATCCACGGTCCTATCTTGTAACGTCATCACTTTTAATGGTCAGGAACAGCTTTGTCCACTAACTTGTGCAGGGAGAAGAGATCTCTCAAACTATACCTGAATGAGCACAATTCAGTCAAGGAAACTGGAGAAACGGCCAAAAAAACCATGTAACACTGACCTGAAATCTCCATGAAAAGCTTGCTCCTTTACCCACTTACCTTTCTGAGCACCTAATTCTAAGATGATGAAAGGTTTCTCAGAAACTCTTCCTACCAAAATAAAGCCTACCAAATGCCCAGCAAGTTGAAAAAAAAAATGAGGCAAGGAAAGCGAAAAGAGAGGGAAGGAGAGAAAGCGAAAAGTGAAAGTCGAAAGTGTTGTGCTACTTTTAAACCCCAAAACTATGTCGAAATTTTGCTTTCTGCGCATGCCGAAATTTGCAAGCGCTTATTTTGCACCTGGCTGAAAAGGCCGCGGAGTCTACAACCTGGAAACGGGTTTGTAGGGAGGTTTAGCTCTTAAACAGCACGACAGTGACCAAAAAACCCCTCAACTATAGCTTCAAAACGTGTTTTTCCGCCAAATCTCTAGTAGCCAAAGGGTTAATGCGTATTTTACGAATGCGCATGCGTTCTGTACTAAACCACATAAC